>NC_011914.2:1295622-1388263 GCF_000006355.2 Plasmodium knowlesi strain H | reverse complement strand
GTGTCAGAATAGGGTCTTAGGGGTGTCAGAATAGGGTCTTAGGGGTGTTAGAATAAGGTCTTAGGGGTGTCAGAATAGGGTCTTAGGGGTGCCACAATAAGGTGGTAAGGGTGTTAGAATAAGGTGGTAAGGGTGCCAGAATAAGGTCTTAGGAGTGTCAGAATAGGGTCTTAGGGGTGCCACAATAAGGTGGTAAGGGTGTTAGAAGAAGGTGGTAAGGGTGTTAGAATATGGTGTTAAGGATGTCGGAATATGGTTGTAAGGTTGTTAGAATAAGGTGATAGGGGTGTCAGAATAAGGTGGTATGGGTGTTAGAATAAGGTGCTAGGGGTGTTAGAATAACATGGTAAAGGTGTCTGAATAAGGTGGTAATGGTGTCAGAATAAGGTCGTAAGGGTGTTAGAATAAGGTGGTAGGGGTGTTGCAATAAGATTGCAGTGGTGTTAGAATAAGGTTGCAGGGGTGTTAGAAGACAGATCCCCGGTTCAGGAATAAGGTTGTTGTGGTGTTAGAATAAGGTTGTGAGGGTATTAGAATAAGGTGGTAAAGGTGTCAGAATAGGGTCTTAGGGGTGTCAGAATAGGGTCTTAAGAGTATTAGAATAAGATTGTAAGGGTGTTAGAATAAGGTGGTAAAGGTGTCAGAATAAGTTGGTACGGGTGTTGGAATAAGGTGGTAAGGGTATTAGAATATGGTTGTTGGGGTGTGAGAATTCGGATTCCGGGTTTAGGAGTAAGGTTGTAGGGGTGTCAGAATAGGGTCTTAGGGGTGTCAGAATGCGGATTTAGGGTGTTACAGCAAGGTTGTTGGGGTATTAGAATAAGATGGTAACGGTGTTAGAATAAGGTGGTAAGGGTGTAAGAATAAGGTGATAAGGGTATTAGAATAACGCTGCTGGGATATTGGAATGAAGGTTGTAAGGGTATTAGATTAAGGTTCTAAGGGTCCTGGGATAAGGTTGTTGGGGTGTTAGAATAAGGTTGTAAGGGTGTCAGAATAGGGTCTTAGGGGTGCCGGAATAGGGTCTTAGGGGTGTTGGAATAACGTCCTAGGGGTGTCAGAATAGGGTCTTAGGGGTGTCAGAATAAGAAGGTAGGGGTACTAGAATAAAGTTATAGAGGTGTCAGGTTAACGTTGTGGGGGTGTTAGAATAAGGTGGTAAGGGTGTTAGAATAAGGTGATAAGGGTGTTGGGATGAAGGTTGTAGGGGTGTTAGAATAAGGTGGTAAGGGTGTTAGAATAAGGTGGTAAAGGTGTCAGAATAGGGTCTTAGGGGTGCCACAATAAGGTGGTAAAGGTGTTAGAATAAGGTGGTAAGGGTGTTAGAATAAGGTGGTAAGGGTGTCAAAATAGGGTCTTAGGGGTGTTAGAACAAGGTGGTAAAGGTGTTAGAAACCTTATTCTAACACCCCTACAACCTTCATCCTAAACCCGGAATCTGAATTCTGGCACCCTACAACCATACATCTGAAACCCCTACAATCTTATTCCAAAACCCCTGCAACCTTACTTCTAAACCCGAAATCTGACTACTAACACCTCTACTACCTTACTGTAACACCATTACAACCTTACTCCTAAACCCGGAATCTCACTTCTAACACCCATACAGTATTACTCCTATACCCGGACACCCCATTCTAACACCCATACAACATTATTCTAACACCCATACAACATTATTCTAAAACCCATACAACATTATTCTAACACCCATACAACATTATTCTAACACCCATACAACATTATTCTAACACCCATACAACATTATTCTAACACCCATACAACATTATTCTAACATCCATACAACATTATTCTAACACCCATACAACATTATTCTAACACCCATACAACATTATTCTAATACCCCTACAACCTTATTCTAACACCCCTACAGCCTTACACCTAAACCCGGAATCTAAGTTCTTACACCCTGAGACCTTTGTCCTAAACCCGGAATCTAAGTTCTAACACCCTGACACCTTTATTCCTAAACCCGGAATCTAAGTTCTTACACCCTGACACCTTTATTCCTAAACCCGGAATCTAAGTTCTTACACCCTGACACCTTTGTCCTAAACCCGGAATCTGACTTCTAACACCCTGACACCTCCACCCTAAATCCGGAACCCTCTTCTTATACCCCTACAATCTTCTTCCTAAAGGAGGAATCCGAATTCTTACACCCTGACACCTTTGTCCTAAACCGGGAATCTAAGTCCTAACACCCTGACACCTTTCTCCTGAACCCGGAATCTGACTTCTAACACCCTGACACCTCTGTGCTAAACCCGGAAACTGAATTTTTTTTTTTCTTTTTTTTTCTTTTCTCTTTCGTGTTGGTGTATAGTTTCCGGTTTCAGCACCCCCGCCATCCGGTCTTTGTCTTCGAGGAGTTTTCCCTTCCCTCCCGGGAGGGATGCTGGGATGCGTCCCTGCCATCCGGTTCCTACCATCCGGTTCATACCATCCGGTTCATACCATTCGGTTCCTACCATCCGGTTCATACCATCCGGTTTCTACCATCCGGTTCATACCATCCGGTTCATACCATCCGGTTTCTACCATCCGGTTCATACCATCCGGTTCATACCATCCGGTACCTACCATCCAGTCTCCACCATCCAGTTCGCACCATCCACTTCCCACCATCCACTTCCCACCATCCACTTCCAACCATCCACTTCCAACCATCCACTTCCCACTATTCGATACCCACCATCCGGTTATTACCATCCACTTCCCACCATCCACTTCCCACCATCCACTTCCCACCATCCAGTTCCCACCATCCAGTCTCCACCATCCAGTCCCAACCATCCACTTCCCACCATCCGGTGTCTACCATCGGGTTCCAACCATCCGGTGTCTACCATCCAGTTCCCACCATCCAGTCACTACCATCCGGTTCATACCATGCGGTTCATACCATCCGGTTCCCACCATCCGCTTTCTACCATCGGGTTTCTACCATCCGGTTTCTATCATCCGCTTACTACCATCCGATTTCTGCCATCCGGTTTCTGCCATCCGGTTTCTGCCATCCGGCTACTACCATCCAGTCTCCACCATCCAGTCTCCACCATCCAGTCTCCACCATCCAGTCTCCACCATCCAGTCTCCACCATCCAGTTACCACCATCCAGTCTCCACCATCCAATTCCCATAATCCGGTTCATACCATCCGGTTAGTCTGCAGTATGCGGCCCCTGTCTGCGAGGAGTCTTTCCTTTCCCCACCTAAGGTAACTAAAGCTAACCCCTGAACCTTATTCCTAAACCCTAAAACCTTATTCTAATACCCTGAAACCTTATTCCAATACCCCTAAAACCTCACTCCTGAACCCTCAAAAAACCTCACTCCTGAACCCTGAAACCCCCTTTCTATACCCCTAAAACCTTTACTCCTAAACGCGGAATCTAAATATTTTTTTCCTTTTTTTTTCTTTTTTTTTTTCCTTCTCTTTCGTGTTGGTGCGTAACTTCGGGTGTGTCTTCCCTGCCATCCGGTTAGTATGTAGTATCCGGTTTTTCGTCTTCGAGGAGTTCTACCTACCCCTCCCGGGAGGGATGCTGGGATGCTTCCCTGCCATCCAGTTCATACCACCCAGTTCATACCATCAGGTTACTACCATGCGGTTACTACCATCCGGTTACTACCATCCGGTTACTACCATTCGGTTCATACCATCCTGTTCCTACGATCCGGTTTCTACCATGCAATCTCCACCATCCAGTTCCCACCATCCAGTTCCCACCATCCGGTTCATACCATCCGATTTTTTCCATCCGGTTCATACCATCCGGTTCATACCATCCGGTTCATACCATCCAGTTCCGACCGTCCAGGTCCCACCATCCAGTTCCAACCATCCCGTTACTACCATGCGGTTGTTGTGTCGTATCCGGTCTTTGTCTTCGAGGAGTTTTTTCCTACCCCCCTCCCGGGAGGGATGCTGGGATGCTTCCCTGCCATCCGGTTACTATCATCCGGTTTCTGCCGTCCGGTTCATACCATCCGGTTAATACCATCGGGTTCCTACCATCCGGTTCATGTCATCCGGTTCATACCATCCGGTTCATACCATCCGGTTCATACGAACCAGTTCCTATCATCCAGTTTCTACCATCCGGTTCATACCATCCGGTTCATTCCATCCAGTCTCCAGCATCCGGTCCATACCATCCAGTCCCCACCATCCGGTTGATACCATCCAGTCTACACCATCCAGTCTACACCATCCGGTTCATACCGTCCCGTTCGTAACACCGGGTTTCTACCATCCGGTTCATTCCATTCGGTTCATACTATCCGCTTAATACCATCCGGTTACTACCATCAGGTTCCTACCATCCAGTTCCTACCATGCGGTTTCTACCATCCGGTCTATACCATCCGGTCTATACCATCCAGTCCCCACCATGCGGTTACTACGATCCAGTTCATACCATCCGGTTCATACCATCCGGTTTCTACCATCCGGTTGGGGTGTGGTATCCGGTTAGTGTCTGCGAGGAGATTTTCCTTTCCCTTCCCCTTACTCAACTAAAGCTAACCCCGGAACCTTATTCCTATACCCTAAACCCTGAACCCTAAACCCTAAACCCTAAACCCTAAACCCTAAACCCTGAACCCTAAACCCTGAACCCTAAACCCTAAACCCGGAACCCTACTCCTAAACCCGGAACCCTACTCCTAAACCCGGAACCCTACTCCTAAACGCGGAACCCTACTCCTAAACCCGGAACCCTACTCCTAAACCCGGAACCCTACTCCTAAACCCGGAACCCTACTCCTAAACCCGGAACCCTACTCCTAAACCCGGAACCCTACTCCTAAACGCTGGAACCTTACTCCTATACCCTGAAACCATACTCCTAAACCCTGGAACCTTACTCCTAAACCCTGGAAAATTACTCCTAAACCCGGAACCCTACTCCTAAACCCGGAACACTACCCCTAAACCCGGAACCCTACTCCTAAACCCGGAACCCTACTCCTAAACCCGGAACCCTATTCCTAAACCCTGAACCCGGAACCCTAAACCCGGAACCCTACTCCTAAACGCGGAACCCTACTCCTAAGCCCGGAAACCTACTCCTAAACCCGGAACCCTACTCCTAAACCCGGGACCCTACTGCTAAACACGGAACCCTACTCCTAAACCCGGAACCCTACTCCTAAACCCGGAACCCTACTCCTAAACCCGGAACCCTACCCCTAAACCCGGAACCCTACTCCTAAACCGGGGACCCTACTCCTAAACCCGGAACCCTGCTCCTAAACCCGGAACCCTACTCCTAAACCCGGAACCCTACTCCTAAACCCGGAACCCTACTCCTAAACCCGGAACCCTACTCCTAAACCCGGAACCCTACTCCTAAACCCGGAACCCTACTCCTAAACCCGGAATCTAATTTCTAACATCACCAAAACCTTACTCTAATACCCTGCAACCTTACTTCCAAGCCCGGAATCGGACTTCTAACACCCCAAAACCTCCCCACATTCTTCCAGTTTTTTTTTCTCTCTTAAATTTTTTTTTTTATTTCTTTTTCAAGAATTGCCCAATGGGTGTTATATACTGTTCTCGTAAAAAGTGTATGGGACATGCGCGCGAGCGCCCCCGCGCAAAATGTGTGGAAAAACGCTAAACATTCATAATTAAAACTTTAAAAAAAAAAAAAAAGAAAGATTCTTTCTTCCACTTTTATTTCTTATTTTCTTTGTAACTTTTTTTTTTCTTCTATTATGAAAAAACACCCTTTGTTTATAGGAAAAAAAAAAAAACATTCTTCTTTTTTTAAGAAAATTATTATTTATTTTCATCTTTCTTATTTTATTTTTTTTTTTTGCGTTAAAAAAAAAAAAAAAACTTCCCCCTTATACATCTATATACCAGGCCATATATTGTTGTTCTTATAACCTTAAACCCTAAAAAATACGAAATCTTACACATATTCACCGTAAAATGTTATAAATCCCGCAACCTAAATACGAAATCTTATACATATACACCGTAAAATATTATAAATCCCACAACCTAAATACGAAATCTTACACATATACACCGGAAAATATTATAAATCCCGCAACCTAAAAATGCGAAATCCTACACATATACACCGAAAAAATATTAAATCCCACAACCTAAAAATGCGAAATCCTACACATATACACCGGAAAATATTATAAATCCCGCAACCTAAAAATGCGAAATCCTACACATATACACCGAAAAAATATTAAATCGCACAACCTAAAAATACGAAATCTTACACATATACACCTGTAAAATATTATATCCTGCAACCTAAATATGAAATCCTACACATATACACCATAAAATATTAAATCCCACGAACACCGAAAAATATTAAATCAAACATACACCGTAAAAATATTATATCCCGCAACCTAAAAATACGAAATCTTACACATATACACCGTAAAATATTATAAATCCCGCAACCTAAATGCGAAATCTTACACATACACCGTAAAATATTATAAATCTCGCAACCTAAAAATACGAAATCTTACACATACACCCCATTCACCTGCATTCATTTTATTATTTTATTATTTTTTTTTCTTTTTTATATCCATTTCTTTACTTCCTGTTTTCTTCTTATATTAATTTTTTTTTTTTTCCTTTTTCTTTTTTTCCTTTTTTTTTTTTTATTACATTAACACATTAATAATGTAATATATTAATAATGTAATATATTAATAATAAAAATAATGTAATACATTAATAATGTAATAATGTATTACACTAATGGTGTAATACACTAATAATGTAATAATATAATACATTAATAATGTAATAATATAATACATTAATAATGTAATATATTAATAATGTAATAATGTAATATATTAATAATGTAATAATGTAATATATTAATAATGTACTACATTAATAATGGAATACATTAATACTTTAATGCATTAATACATTAATACATTAATACATTAATACATTAATACATTAATACATTAATACATTAATACATTAATATATTAATATATTAATGATGTAATACACTAATGTATTAAGACATTATTGATGTAATACATTAATACATTAATAATGTAATACATTAATACATTCATACATTAATACATTATTAATATATTAATACATTAATACATTAATGATGTATTATATTAATACATTAATACATTAATGATGCATTAATGATGTATTAATGATGTAATACATTAATACATTCATACATTAATATATTAATGATGTATTAATACACTAATACATTAATACACTAATACATTAATATATTAATGCATTAATACATTAATACATTAATAATGTAATATATTAATAATGTAATACACTATTAATATATTAATAATAGAATACTTACCTAGTGTTTTATTAGTTTCCTCGTTCAAAGTCTTGGTTAGAGCTTCTGCGTCAAAAGTATTTCCACTCGAGAGTGCTGTTGTAAGTGCTTTCTCTATGGTGTCCTCCCTCAGAATTAAGTCCGGCTTCGTCAGTATGTCTGCAATATCCAAACCACCAATTCTGTCCTTGCTGTCATTTTCCTTCAATCCCGAGAAGGATACAACCGTTCCTTTATTCTTTTCTAAATAATGCTTCTTCTTCTCTTCCTCCTTATGCCCTCCGTCCTTACAGACATTATTCCTCTTACTCCAGAGCATCCTTACCCTCCAGGGCGAAGTGCCCGACCCTGCCCTCTGCCCCCTTGTCCAATCTCCAATTGCAGTGCCAAGAACTGTTCTGCCGACAATTAAGTCCGCGGGCGCAATGTCTTTACACCTACCCAAGTTCCCGGTAGCCCTGCTATGTGACTTTAACTTTTCCTCCACTGCGGACGAAACTTCCTTTACAACATCTTCCAAGTAGCAGTGATCTCCATAAATATCGCCCAGAGCAAGGGCACCGACGACGCAACGCGCATAAGCTTTATCATTATCCGTAAGGGGCGTAATAACGGCATTTTCATCCTGCAGCCCTCGCCCCTTCTTCCGTTCCGTTTGTACGCCCGCCGTGAAGTATCTCAATTCGACTATCGCCTTACAGAGGTCCCCCATATAATCCCTTCCCGCACCCACACTACTCCCGGACCACTCCCTCCCTTGAGTACAGAGTTGCAATATTTCCACCGACTCCTGCCTTCCCAGTATGGACGTTAAATTGTGAAATTCCGCTTTCAAACTGGTGCGCACTTTGTCCTACGTAAGCAGAAGAGAAAGGGGAGGAATATATATACACGCCACATATATGTACATGTATATGTATATACATATATATATATATACATATATTCACTTACTGTAATTTCCTTAGCCTCCCTTGCGGCATCCACACTCCCCGTCTGTGCCACATCTCTGACATGTTCCTCCAACCATTTCTGCAGCAGTCCATTCCCTCCTACCGACGCTGACATGATTGTGTGTCTTAGTCAACAGCAAGAAAAAATATATATATATATATATATATATATATATATATATTATACATATATTATATATATATTATATATATATTATATATATTATATATAGAATTAAAAGGAAAAAAAACTATATACATTCTTTCCTTCTCCTCCTCCACCACTCCACGACCCACACTTTTTTTTTTTTTTTTTTTTTTTGCTACAAAATATTCCTCTATATATATCCTTTCAATTCGACATAAATATACATATATATATATATATATATTTTCTCTTGCTTTTCTTTTCTTTTCTTCTTTACTCTTGAACGTTCTTTTTCCTCCTCCTTTAAAACCTTCCTTCTTCTTTTCTTTCCTTTAAGAAACCTTCTTTCTTTCTTCTTTTCCTTCCCTTTGAAAACCTTCTTTCTTATTCTTCTTTCTTCCTCCTTTAAAACCTTTCTTCTTCTTCCTTTAAGGAGTTAAGTACCAGGCAATATTTTTGTTCTAATAACCTAGGAAAGAATCTCCTTTCCTTCCCTCTAAAAACTTCTTTCTCTTCCCCCTTTAAATCTTCTTTCTTCTTCTTCCCTCCTTTGAAAACCTTCTTTCTTCTTTTCCTTCCTCCTTAAGAAACCTTCTTTTTCTTCCTCCCTTTAAGAAACCTTCTCTTTCTTGCCCCTTTAAATCTTCTTTTTCTTCCCCCCCCTTTAAATCTTCTTTTTCTTCCCCCCCTTTAAACCTAATTTTTCTTCCTCCCTTCAGAAACCTTCTTTCTTTCTTTTCCTTCCCTTAAGAAATCTTCTTTCTTCTTTCCTTTCGACCTATAAACCTTCTTTCTTTTCCCCCTTAAGAAACCTTCTTTTTCTTCCTCCTTTAAGAAACCTTCTTTCTTTTTTCCTCCTTTAAAACACGTAAAAAAAAAAAGAAAAGATTCTTTTTCTTCCCTCTAAAACCTTCTTTTTCTTCCCTCTAAAACCTTCTTTTTCTTCCCTCTAAAACCTTCTTTTTCTTCCTTCTTCAAAACCTTCTTCTTCTGCTTTAAACCTTCTTTCTTCTTTTCCTCCTTTAAGGAACCTTCTTTTTCTTCCCCCTCCAAATCTTCTTTTTCTTCTTTTTTAATAACCTTCTAGAACCTCCTTTTTTTTCCTCCCTTTAAAACACGTATAAAAAAAAAGAAAAGATTCTTTTTCTCCCCCCCTAAAGGTGGTTAAAACACCAGGCCATATATTATTGTTCTAAAAAACCGAGGAAAGAATCTTCTTTTCTTTTTCCCCTTAAATCTACTTCTTCCTTCACTTTTAAAACCTTCTTTTCTCTTTTCCTTCCCTTTGAAAACCTTCTTTCTTTTACCCACTGAAACCTTCTTTTTCTTCCCCCTTTAAAACCTTCTTCTTCTTCCCCCTCTGAAAACCTATATAAAAAAAAAAAAAGATTCTTTTTCTTCCCTCCCTTAGGAAACCTTCTTTCTTCTTTTTCCCCTTTAAGAAACCTTCTTTCTTCTTTTCCTTCCCCCTTTAAGAAACCTTCTTTCTTTTCCCTCCTTCGTAAACCTTCTTTTTCTTCCTCCTTTAAGAAACCTTCTTTTTCTTTCACCTTAAGAAACCTTCTTTCTTCTTCCCTTAAGAAATCTTCTTTTTTCTTCCTCCCTTAAGAAAACTTTCTTTTTCTTTTCCCCCTTTTCAAACCTTCTTTCTTCTTTCCCCCCCCTTTAAACTTTCACTCTTATTCCTCCTCTAAAAACCTTCTTTCCTTTCCCCTTTCCCTAAGCGTTCTTTCCTTTCCCCTTCCCCCCTAAGCACTCCGTCCTTTCCCCCCCAAAACTTCTTTCCTTGCGCCCCCTTAAACCTTCTTTCCTTACCCCTAAACACGCTTCCTTTTCCCCCTTGGGGTGCTTAAGTACCAGGCCATATTGTTGTTCTAATAACCTAGGAAAGAAACATTCCTTACCCCTAAACACTCTTTCTTTACCCCTCTAAGCATTCCTTCTCCCTCCCCCTAAGCAACCCTTTCCTTTTTCCCCCCCTTAAACATTCTTTCCTTACCCCCTCCCCCTGAACCGTCTTCCTCCCTCCCCCCCTTAAACACTCCTTCCTTACCCCTTCCCTAAACACCTTTTTCCCTATCCCCCACCCCAAAACTCTCCTTCCTTCTCTCACCCTTTAAGCACTCTGCCCTTCCACCCCCCAATGAACACTCTTTCCTCCCCCTCCCCTAAACAACCTTCCCTTTCCCCCCGCCCCCTTTCCTTCTTTCCCTCACCACCCTAAGCACTCTTTCCTTCCCCCTAAACCTTCCTTCCTTCCCCCTAAACCTTCCTTCCTTCCCCCTAAACCTTCCTTCCTTCCCCCTAAACCTTCCTTCCTTCCCCCTAAACCTTCCTTCCTTCCCCCTAAACCTTCCTTCCTTCCCCCTAAACCTTCCTTCCTTCCCCCTAAACCTTCTTTCCTTATCCCCCCCCTAAGTAGTCATTCCTTACCCCCCCCCTAAGTAGTCATTCCTTACCCCTAAGAGTAGTCTTTCCTTACCCCTAAGTAGTCATTCCTAACCCCCCCCCTAAGCACTCATTCACTGTCCCCCCCCCCTAAGTACTCATTCATTGTCCCCCCCCCAAATACACTTTCCTTCACCCACCCCTAAGCACCCTTTTCCTTCTTTCCCCTTAACACTCTTTCCTTACCCACCCCTGAAACACTCTTTCCTTTACCCCCCCACTAAACATTCTTTCCCTACCCTTCCGGTAAACACTCTTTCCTTGCCCCCCCTAAAACATTCTTTACTTCCTCCCCCTCCCTAAACACTCTTTCCTTGCCCCCCCTAAGCACTCTTTCCTTACCCCCACCCTAAAGAACCTTCTTTCCTAACACCCCCCCTAAACACTCTTTCCGTACCCCCTCTTAGGGTAACTAAGTACCAGGCCATATTGTTATTCTAATAACCTAGGAAAGAATCTTTACTTCCCCCTGCACCTTCTTTCTTCCCCCTGCACCTTCTTTCTTTCCCCTAAAACCTTCTTTTTCTTTCCCCTAAAACCTTCTTTTTCTTCCCCCTAAAACCTTCTTTTTCTTCCCCCCTCCGTAAGCACTCTTTCCTTCCCTTCCCCCCTCCGTAAGCACTCTTTCCTTCCCTTCCCCCCTCCGTAAGCACTCTTTCCTTCCCTTCCCCCCTCCGTAAGCACTCTTTCCTTCCCTTCCCCCCTCCGTAAGCACTCTTTCCTTCCCTTCCCCCCTCCGTAAGCACTCTTTCCTTCCCTTCCCCCCTCCGTAAGCACTCTTTCCTTCCCTTCCCCCCTCCGTAAGCACTCTTTCCTTCCCTTCCCCCCTCCGTAAGCACTCTTTCCTTCCCTTCCCCCCTCCGTAAGCACTCTTTCCTTCCCTTCCCCCCTCCGTAAGCACTCTTTCCTTCCCTTCCCCCCTCCGTAAGCACTCTTTCCTTCCCTTCCCCCCTAATCATTCTTTCCTTTTCAACCCCCCCCCCCCCCCCTGAACACTCTTTCCTAACCCCCCCCTACGTAACCCTTTCATACCCCCCCCTAAGTAACCCTTTCATACCCCCCCCCTAAACAACCCTTATCTTTTCCCCCCTTAAACCTTCTTTCCTTACCCCTAAGCAACCCTTTCCTTCACCCCCCCTTTGACCCTCACAAACACCTACACCCTTGCTCCATCTCCCCCCCGCCCTTGACCATCACAAACATCTACACCCTTGTCCCATCTCCCCCATGACCCACCCTCACCAAGACCTACACACAGACCTACACATATATATGCAAACTAATTGCATTAGTAACATGTACACCATCGCAGAGGAGTATGTACAATAAAAAAAAAGGGGTTTCTTAATTTAGGGTTTTAAGGGTTCTCATATTTCGGGGTTGAGAGGTCCATGGTCCAGGTTCTAGATTTTTATGGTTTACGTTTCAGATTCCGGATATAGGAAGAAGGTTTTCGGGTTGTCAGAATTCGGATTCTGGGTGTTAGAGTGTGGTTGCTGGGGTGTTGGAATGATGTTGTTGTTGGGGTGTTGGAATGATGTTGTTTGGGGTGTTCGGAATGATGTTGTTTGAGGTGTTGGAATGTAGGTTGTTTGGGGTGTTGGAATGAAGGTTGTTTGGGTGTCAAAATTCGGATTCCGCGTTTAGGAGGAAGGTTGTAAGGGTGATAAAATACGGTGGTAAGGGCGTTAGAATAAGGTGGTAAGGGTGATAGAATAAGGTGGTAAGGGTGTCAGAATAAGATTTTAGGGATGTTAGAAGTCGGATTCCGGGTTTAGGAAGAAGGTTCCTAGGGGTGTCAGAATTCGGATTTTGGGTGTTAGAGTGTGGTTGTTTGGTGTGTTAGAATAAGGGTGCCATGGTGTTAGGACTTAGATCCCGCGTTCAGGAGGAAGGTGTTAGGGTGTTAGAAGTCAGATTCCGGGTTTAGGTGTAAGGTTGTTGGGGTGTCAGTATTAAGATTCCGGGTTTAGGTGTAAGGTTGTTGGGGTGTTGAAATTAAGGTTTTAGGGGGTTACCTTAAGCTGCTTTGAGGGGGAGGGGAGAGAAGGAAAAACTTTCTTGTATATAGATAAAACCGGAAAGCTCGTGCAAGTGTATATGGAGGGAAAAACTGAACATTCAAAAGATAGAGTCTTCGGATGGCATGCATGCATTGGAGGATTTATGGATTGGCCAAGGCAATTAGGTGTGCCCGCGAACATCCCTTTACAACAACTTGATCCAGAATGTCATCAAGGTAAGGGGAATTTTTCACCGAGCAGTTTTCGCCACCTAAGTTGTACTCATGCCTTAATGTGTTCTACCAACAGCGTTGAATAGACAGCGTTGAACAGACAGGGTTGAACTGACAGCGTTGAACTGACAGCGTTGAACCGACAGCGTTGAACCGACAGCGTTGAATCGACGGTGCTGAACTGCCCATCTCGAATCAACTGCTTCGAAACAACCCCTCCTTCACCTACTTATTTCCCCACAACCCCATCCCCCTCCAGTGCGAGTGCAAAATTTCTCCCCCAGTCGAGACATCCAAATTCGAACAGGGCCTCCTTAAGTATAGCGATATATCCACGTGCAAATAATACAAAAGGTAAACTCCAACACATTCCTAAACATTGAAGATTACGAACGATCACCCGAGACCATCACTTCTAACATAATTGTAGAAGAAAAAGTAAATATCATGTATAGCACCCACATTATTCGCCTAAATATAAAAAAAAACTTCGAAAATGAATCCTCCCTCATTCACTACATAAAACAGTTTTATACGAAGCGGTGATTCATGATAAGACGATAAATAGGTTTTCCTCCCCTTTGGAGGAAGTCCTTAAAAATATGTTCTTTCTTCATAACATTTTCTCTTTGTCCTTTTTTTTTTTTTTTTGTTTTTCTTCTTTTTTCACAACTAGCTAATGTAACTTTTTTTTTTTCTTTTTCCTTTTCCACAACTAGCTAATGTAACTTCTTCTTCCTTTTTTTCTTTCCTTTTTTCCATTTGCCCATGCCTGCCCCTTTTCTTTACTTAGCGCGCGAACGTTTCTTTTTTTTCTTCTTTTTCCCTTTTTTCTGTACATTTAACACACATAAAACCGGTGAACAATTATAATAAAATTACACGACGGTTCGTGCTAAGTGTTCCCGCGAGATGCTCACGAAAGGTGTTCTCGCACATATCTACGGTGCGCTCAGGAGGTAACGTTACAATTGGGGTTCATATTTCCGAATCACTACACAAGCGCGCAACTGAACCCAAAGGGGGGTTTTCGAAAATGCAAAAAAGTGGCAAACACAAAGCGAATTGATAGTACATATGTCTGTACTGCATACATATATATATATATATATATATATATATATATATATATATATATTTACATGCGCGTGCGCGATGTGCCCCTCCCCCATGACGACACTACAAAAAAAGGAGATATGACTGTTATGAGTTCTTTCCTCCCTTTCCGGATTCTCCTTCTCGCTTTCCCACTTTGTGTGTCTGGATTCATCATAGATCAGGTGCGCCGCACGAGGGGTCAGTCACCCTCCCACAAGTACTCACCCACCCCCCTTAGGGGGCGTCAGAAAGTACATCTGTCCCAATCCACCATTGGTCCTGCTGTCACGATTATTCATCTTCTGGATCGATTAGCGCGAAGAAAAAGTCTCCGCAGAAATGTCACTTGAAAGTTCGGCAGGGTATTGTCCCATTCTGTATGGGTACCGTCGCGCGTGTGGTGATCTATGTGCACCTAGGCAAAATGACACACAGAAGCCATAATTGCTGGCTTATATGCATATATATTTTTTCTTTCCCCCTTTTATTGGGCCACCTGTTCCACTTCGGCTAGGTAACCCCCTTTGCAGGAAAAGCGACAGCACATCATAAGGGAATGCGCAGAAGCAGCGTCCTCAATTTGCACGTAAGGAAGGAAGACCCATCTGTGCAGAACAAAAATTGCGTACGGATCGAATTCCGCCCAGGAGTGGGGGGAGAAGAAGCGTTCCTCTGGTCAACGGAGCTCTTAAATGTTAGTATACTGTGCATCGCGGAAACACATATTCTGCGCGAGCACGGATATGTAGCGCTCTTGACAGGTCTTCTTCAACTGCACAAACCTATTTTATACTTCTTTTTTAACTGTATTTCATCTTACGCAATCGCCCCCCTTCCTCTTCTTCCCTCACGTTCAGACGTACAAAGCATTTGCGGAGAGGATAAATTGTCGCGTCGAACGAGTCCACGTAAGAGAGGGTGCACTTCCCCACGGCAGAAATTCTACGTTCTATGACTATGCCCATGCACGTCATTTTGTTACGCGGTGGGAAGGTATTCCCTCTGTGGGTGCTAATTAGTGCGATCTTTCATTGTTCATGTTGTTCAGTTCCGAAATAATTGACTCCCTGGTCGACTCCATTCTGCAGGACGCCAGCGAGTCCCTCCTGGTGGTATCCCCCTCCGATGTGTGCATAACCCAGGAGGGGTACGAAATCAAAACGACTCTCTATGATCTGCTGAAAAATGAGAGCGGCATCCACCAAGTGAAGAGGGTTCCTCGGAATGAGTCCAAGGTATGAAGAACGACCTTCTGTGAGGAAGGCAGTTTAGCAGTTTTTCCCACAGGACAAAAGTGTTCTGTTGATGTATTGTCCTCCCTACCCATATGAATTCCCACTCCTTACCCTTCTTCCCACTGTCAAAGGGCAAAATCCATTCTTCCACGGCCACGATTGCAGTTTTTTTGCATGAAGATGAACAGAAGAAAGATGAAATCAATTTGAAGGACTTGAGGATTACGACCTTCCGGTCTAGCAAGCCCGGTGGCCAGAACGTTAACAAGGTGCGTCAATAAGGTTCATCCCTTCCCCCTGGGGACAAGGAGGACCATACTACAAAGTGGAAATATAAGACAACTGATGAGATGGAACATCTCCTGACCCCTCCTAATTCGACCAACCTTCCAATTTTCACCACCCTTATAGATTGAATCAGGTGTGTCTATCTTGCACAAACCAACAGGGATAAAAACCGAATGTCAAGAGGAAAGGTTACACATCCCAAGAAGAAAGAAGAAGAAATGAAAAAAAACTCCTGTAACGCTAACAAAATGACAAAGCTGGCCCTCATACATTTTCCATCCCCCCCCTTTCTTTTTTTTTTTAGAACTCAAGAAATGAACAAAAAAATTGCTATGAAAAGGTTAATTCAGAAAGTTTTACAATTTCGGCATAAGCAGAGTGAAGAAGAGCTCCGGGGCGAACGGGCCAAACTGGTAATCCTTCCCTTACAAATAAATGCGGTTCTGTGAGGGCGTGGGTGCACGACACGATGCAACGGAACCTCTGGGGGGAAAACACCTCTTCGACTTCTCAGTTGCACCGATTAGACCAGGTCCAAAAAAAAAAAAAAACGTGCTCTCCCCCATACATATACACACATTACAGATAAAAGACAGTAGCCGGAGCAGTCGCATCAGGACATACAACTTTTTTAGGGGGTATATAACTGACCATGTGAAGAAGCGGAAACTGGACTTGATGTACTTCGTAAAGGTAAAGTTGGAGTTTCTATTTAACGTGGATCGGTAGGAAGGTTGCTAGCGGCGCGACAAAAAAATTAAAATAAAATAAAATAATAAAATAAAATAAACAAGAAAAGGAAGAGGAAGGCGTGAGGGAAATGTGCATGCACCAGTTAATGAACAAAATAGGGCACACATGAAGGCAAGGAATAAGGTGACCATTCTCTTCCGCCAGCAAGGAACTGTCCATGCGGAAATGTCCACTTGCGTGGGGGTCTCCGCCATGAGCAAAAGGATCGGGTGCTCACTCGTTCGTCCTTCCGCTGGTCAGCTTATGCGGAAGAATAAGGAGTAAATCCCCCCCATACGGAAAGCCACTATGCATCACGCAGTTGCAACGGATAGGACGTGGTACGTGTGGGGTGCACACGTCGGCATCGTCGAAGCGGCACACAAACAAGCAAATAAACTGACAGACAGGTTGAAGACAGGGCAGCTAGCCAAAGAACTCACTGAAAAAGCTACAAAAAAAAAAAAAAAAAAAAAAAAAAAAAATTGTACAGTCTCCCCTCAAAGCAGCAGCAAAAAAAAAAAAAAAAAAAAAAAAGTCACATCATCATGCATCTATTTCTCGTACTGGAGGATACACTTCCCATGGGTAAGTCGTTAACTTCCTTTGAGCAGGTAATAATTTTGCCAATTTTTAGAGGTTCCCAAAAATTCTTCTGTGCGTACTTGGAATGGAAGGAATAATCCACAGAGACATCATTACCACCTTTCTTTAAAATGCAATTAATCCCACCTGGGTGACAGCCGAGGATCGTTGTCACGTCGTACACGTACCCATTGGCTACCACCCAGCAGTCATTCACATCGCAGTGTCTTCTAACTTCACATTTGGTAAAATACTGTTTATACTTGATGTAATTATAGTATTTGATTTTTCTTTCTTCTTCTTCGCAATCCGAGTAGGTCAAACTTCTGCTCCTCCTGATGGCATCTTTTAGTGTATCGTATTGGTCTCCCCTTCGGGGTGTTCCCTTATCGTCGCCCTCGCACTTCGGTTTGTTTTCTTCTTCCTCCGCGGGGTGTGCCTCGTCAGGAGGGTCAACCGTATCTGCTGTTTCTACCAACCCGCACTCCCCTTTGATCTTCCCATCGGGGGGACTTCCCGACTGTATCTCCGCCCGCGCCCTAGCATTCAATTTCAGCACGAGCTTAACTTCTTCGTGGCATATTCTTAAATTGTGTTCTTTATATTTCCTGTACTTGGTATAGAGGTTCTTCCTTTTTATTTTACACCTTGAGCAGAAGATGGAGAAGCACACGTCTTCGCACAGGTGGCATGCGTCACACTTCTTGTCTCTGTCTTCCTTCCCTTCCTGTGGGTCATGTAGTGAGTCCGCGGTTGGTTCACTTCGGGAAGTTTCACTTACGAGTACTGGTTCACTTGAGGGGGAAAAGCCTTCCTGTTCAGCTCCCTCCATTTTTGTGCGCCCGTTGGTTTGTCAAATTGGCCTTGGCTTGGGATGCACCACAGCGGGAATCAACTGGACCTCTCACGCTACCACCTTCCCCCCTGGAAACACTGTAGAAAGGCCACCCACCGGTGTCTGCGAGTGGGTATTTTAGCAAAACTGAGGGTGCACCTTCTCGACTACAACAATCGATCAGGCACATTCCCCCAATTTGTTTTTTCCTTCCTGTGTGGAAAACTGGGTTACCCCTTCTCTATGTTCTCATTTGTTCATGTAGATGTGCGGGAGACCACATCGTTGTGCAGTTTGGTGTAACCACGTCACAGTTCTGCTCGTACTTTTTTTTTTCTTTCTTTTTTTTTTTTTCTCCTTTTTCACGTGTAATGCTCCTACTTATTGGGGGCGCCTTCCATGGTGGCCTCGATTGACCGTGGAGAAAGTCACGCTAATGGCCTGATGGCCAATTTGGCACAGCTGTGAATGCCCTGCGTTCTTCCGTTTCTCCCTATTAGGTCATTTTGCCCTTAACGTTGTTCGCGCAGAGGAGCGAGCATGGGATAATTCCACCTGAAGAGCGATCCACCGGGAGAATCTTCCTACTTGGTTAGCCCCCCAATTTTTATGCTTCGCCGTTACATTCGCATGTAGCACGCGCATTTAACCGTAATGTTTTTTACCCGTCGTATTCACGATGCTCTGGAACAGCTGAAAGGAAACACAATTTCAAGGAAATGCCAATCTGAGGATGAGAAGCTGCATTCTCAATGTTTCGTGAAGCGTGAAAATTACGATCCTTCACGCGACGTCCCCCGTTTGTTCATTTCCCATAACATAACGGGTTAGTGCAGAATTGAGAAAAAAAAAAAAAAAAAAAAAAAAAAAAAAAAAAAATTAATAAATATATGAACAACTGATTGGTAAAATAACGGGAGGCTTCTTCTTTGTGGCGAGCTACATACAAGTTCATAAAAAACGAATAGGGGAGATATTTCCCCCCCCTTACGGTGCGTAGTGTGCTTCCAAATTCTACGAAGTGAGAGTATGAATTGGCCATCTTTCTAGATGAGTCAAACTGAAGGGAGATGTTCATCCGGTTTTATTCCTCCGTGTTGAAGCATCATTTGAAGTGAACACCTTCGGGGGGAGCCGTGCGACTGGATTTTTACATTTGTGCATGCCCACAGGGAAAGGAATGAAGCGGGTTCTGTGGTACGCTCCTTATTAATGCGCTGGAAAGGGGGGTATGTACCAGACGGAGGAAAGCATCTCCTTCTAGCATAGAAGTGTAAGGCGAGCGTACTTCACACGCGATTATTCTGTTGTGACGCCTTTCCACTTCATCATTACAATAACGTGTAGGAAATCGTAAAGAAGCGCACCTCCTTTTCTTTACAAGTGTGAGCGTGCATGAAACGCATGTCTGATCCTCTCCCCCGTGCAGAGAATTGCACTAAGGAATGTTCCCGTCTGCTCCTTATAGTTAGTCCTTGCACGTCCTCCCGTCTGAACAGTTGGAAGATTTAAAAAAAAAAAAAAAAAAAAAAAAAAAAAAAAAAAAAAAAAAAAAAACACATTTGAAGGGATGCTTGTTGTCTTGCCAAATATATCCACCACATTAAAGGGGGAAAGGGGTCATGTGTAATAGTGCAGTAACGTAATAGCGCAGTTCCGTAATAACGAGTTGCGGAGTTAGCACCCACTTAGTGGAGCCTACTGAGCGACCATGGCGCAACCGCTGAAGAGGGCCAAGCTGAACAGCGAGCAAGCACAGAACATCTACGCCCAAAGTGAAAACAACATGAGTGTTCACAACATCTCGATGAATGCAACCCTGTGTTCTTCCCTTAACCTAGATAACCTCTACAAACACTTTGCCAACTGTATTTACAACCCTCGAGAATTCAAGTGCATGCGAATTGACGTGCCTGTGAGTACTCGTAGTATAGAAAAGTATGTCCGGTTTGTGAATGAAAAGGGGGAGAGACAGAGGAGGAGTGAAGGAGTTGTTGTGTCATCTGATGGAACGAATGTAGTTATACCTCCACCATGGGTTGCAACAACATCCCAGGTTGTTGAAGCTCAAAAAGGAGATGTCACCATTACCCAGGGGAATGACGGTACCCCCGAAGAGCAGAAAGGCACCAAGGAAAAAATTATTATCAACGTGTCCATTTTTGCCAATGGAAAAATTATCTGTACAGGAAATAATTCTATCGAGGCATGTAAAATAGCTATGAAGAAAATTGAAAAGAAGTTGAAGCAGCTGAACTTTAAAAATATATGCATAAAAAATGTGACCATCACAAACATACTGGCTGTCTACAACGTGGGCTTTTCCATCGTTCTCCCCCTGTTTGCGCAGTACTACAAAAGTGTACGTGTGAGAGAAATCCCCGTATGGGAATGTTACCTTGCGCCAACTTGTTCTTCCGTATCTGTTTCTGCTTCACATTCACGCTCCTCTCCCTTTGTTCTTCCTTCCCAGGTCGACTATGATCCCAATGTGTTTCCGGCATGTAAGGTGAAAATCGCCCTCACGAGTGAGAACGAAAGGGATACCTCCGAGGCAACCGAGGTAGGCCATTCATGAGCCATTTACAGGGCACAACATTTGGAAAAAAAAAAAAAAAAAAAAAAAAAAAAACGCGAAAGGGTTACAATGGCTACATGGCCATATTTGCTAATTTGTTATTCTGTTAATTTGCTATATTTGCTAAACTGCTAAATGGCTAATCCGGTGAACCGCTTTATCACCCCGATCAGCAAGCCGAAGGGAACCTCGCCTGGAGCACCGCCCGAGGCACTGCGGAAAGGGCCCGCAGCAAGGTGGACGTCGTCTCGGCCAGTATATTTTCCACGGGCAACATAACCCTCACGGGGGGCAAGAGCTACCAGAATCTCCAGAGGTGCATCGACATTCTGTATCCCTACCTGATTAAAAGTAAATCACAACACTGATCGATTGAAAAGGTAAACAATAGGGGATGGCAGAGGGGGTCCTTCCACGCAGGGATCTGTAATGTATATGTAATCTACTCGGTTAATCGGCTGGACAGTTGGTATGTTGGATGGGTATCCTTTTTCTCGCCCTCACCCCTGCATTACCAACGCAGCTAGGAGGCACCTCGTCATAGGCGCGAGCTGGAGGAGTACCCACTGGATGTGTTAAAGTGGTGCGAGTCGGAAGAGGAACAGGAGGAAGGGGCCCGAGAGGAAGATTCAGACGGAATAGAGAACATTTTGTAGTCGAAGCTGTTGACGTATTTTAGGTCTCCCAGTCGAACAGCTTTCTCCCTATCATTATGGTACGCATTAATATTGTCATCGTAAATGTTAATATAGAGATCGAAGCAATCTGTGAAGCATCTGTGATGTGGAAGCGTACTAAGTGGTTCGCGCAGCTCCATATTTTCGGATAAGCAGGACTGAAGGAAGTCTTTTACATCTTCGTCGAAATTGAGGTAATCGAATTTGTCTCCTGTGAAGGTGTCAATAAGGGCTTCTTCGAAGACTTTCCCTATCATATAGGAGTACGCTTTTTCCAGGTGCGTTCTGTCTTCGAGGAAGAAGCAATTCATCGCGGGGGCACCATTGGGGGGGGGATTTCCATCGTTCGCTACGCCATTTGCCCAGCTGCACGGTCGGTCGCCTCTTCTGCGTGCCTTCTCGCTAATCTCCGGAGGGAGGTAATGCCAAAGTGTTTTGCTGTATGTACGCGTAGCGATCGTCTCGTCCACGTTATCCAGAAGGAAGCGCACAGACTCGGTGGACAACAACCCCAGTGGGATGCCGCCATTCACCATCAAACTGTCTTCCTTCACAAAGATTCGCGAACACTTAAGTATTATGAGCGTAGGAATGTTTAAAAAATTCACTAAGACCTTTATAATTTTTAGCATAATACATTTGAGCTTAAAAACTCGAAGCTTCAAATCAATGCCAGAGAGAAACTCGCTGTAGATAAATTCGTTCAGGGGTGTTCCATTGATGTATTTTGTTTTTTCGATGAGCCTGTTGGTTATCTCCACTGAGATGGGGATGTATAAGCACTCCACCTGTTTCTCCTTGATCTCTGCCTGAAATTTTCTCAGCGCATCGTTTATTTCAGCTTCAATTCGTCCTACCCGGGGTGCCTCCCTATGTGGGTCTGTCTGCTGTGAATCCCATAAATGATCGCCACCCACCGTACACGTGGATGGAGCGCCATCCCCCAGACGAATTTGTTTAAACTTAAGTACACAGAACAGCTCCATCTCCGTGCAATACACCTGCCACACAAAGGAATGAGAGTGCACCCCCAAAAAATTCATGAACTTCACCCCCTTCTTGTACGAAGGGAGCTCCTTCTTGCAAGACTCGATCATTTGCACCTTGTCCAAATGCTTCTGCTCACATGTGATCTCACCCAACTTGCTGTAGATGTTCTTTTTTGTGAACTCATAGTACAGGTCCTTGGTAAAGTAGACGAGTTTGTCCAGACGACTCAGGTGGTGGTAGTTCTCGATTTCATCCCAGTGGGTCTCTTGTAAAAAGTTCATTTGTTGATAATGTATGAACTCCAGTTTGGTGTTAAGGATGTACTGCAGCGTTCCGTTTTTCCTGCGCAGGGATTGCGGGGGGGAGGGCTCCTCATCCGTTTGCACGTTGGTTTCTCCCTCAGTCTGTACGTTGGTTTCTCCCTCAGTCTGTACGTTGGTTTCTCCTTCAGTCTGTTCGTTAGTTTCTCCTTCCGCCTGTACGTTGCCTCTTCCTTCCGCCTGTATGTTGGCTTCCCCTTCGGCCTGTACGTTGGCTTCTCCCTCTCCTTTAGTATTATTCGGTCCCCCCGGCAAGAACACCCGATGTACGTCCAGAATATCGCCCATGCCGAGCACGAAATTAGTGTTGGAGAAAATGGAGTTCTTGTGCATCCGCCCCAGGAAGAAGTTGTATTTGTTCAACAGGAGCTTCATGCTCTGCATTACTTCCAGGGACATATAGAACTGCTCGTGTGAAACTTCCAGGATATGGAAGAAGTAGTAGTAGTAATCATAGAGAGTCATTTCCTCGAATGAACTTTCCACGATGTTACTGACGGATACGTTTTCGAACTGTTCCAGTAAATCAACGAAGGAGAATTTGTAATAGGTTAGGATAAGGTAGAGTAGCATGTCCATGTGTGGTGGCTTCATTATAAGATAGTAGATCATTTGTAGATTTATACCAGAGGTGCCTTCACACAGGTAGTGCATCATGATGCTGAAATAGTCGTTGTTGCTCTTCAGCATCAGCTGATTGTTCTTGACTACGAAATATAGGTAAGACTCCTTTTGCTCTTTTATTCTATTCACCAGATCGACCACGTCCTCGTTGCTGTTTCCTTCCTCTCCAGCTTTCCTCGGGGGGGAACGACCCGTTGAGGAAAGGGTCGATGGGGACTGTCCCGCTGAGGAACGACCCTTTGGAGATTGTCCCGTTTGTGATCCCCTCACATGTAAACTCCCCACCTGTGATGGAGCACCCTGTGATGGAGCACCCTGTGATGGAGCACCCTGTGATGGAGCACCCTGTGATGGAGCATCCTGTGATGCACCCACCCTGTCGTACACAATTTGGATTCTTTTCTTCTCGTTCTTCCTTCTGTCGCCACTGTTGTTGATGTTAAAAATGAAGAGCTTCTTCTTCTCGACACCATTCTCGTCGATGACAGTAAGTGGCTTCTGCGGTATTGTCAGCGTATCTATTTTGAATTCATCGAACTTCAGTTTCAGTTGATCCAGGATGAAGTCTTTCTTTCGGCTATCAATTATTACTTTATTGCTAAATATATTTTCTTCTTTCCCTTTGCCTGTGATTCTTTTGCCTTTTTTGTCGGGATTCAAGCTTTGCTGCGAGTGCTTCGCGCGGTCCACATGGTCATTGCGATCCATGCGGTCCTTACTGCTACCTCCCCGTTGTTCATGTAGGTTCTCCGCACAGGGGGGGAAGTTCCCTTCATGCTCGCTTTTATTCTCCCTGAGGTAAATCTCCGTCGTTTGGCTATCTTCCCGGTTTTCTGGGGGACTACGATGGCGTTCATATGGGTAATCGCACTGGAGGGGATCCTCTTCGTCGTCTTCGTCGTGCTGTATCAAGTCCTCTATGTCCTCCTTCTGGGAGAAATTCACCACCCTGTCGATGAATGTGTACCCAAAGGTAGACGTCTCGCATACGTTCGGAGACATTTCATCCTGTCCACCCTTTTTACTCTCACTTGTTTCACACAAAAAATCCTTCTTCCTTTCAATTATCTGATTGAACCTATCTATTTTTTCCTTTATTATTGGGTCGTTAAAGGAGAATAAGTTTGAAATGTTGTCTTTTCTTTTTTGTTCATATATTAGTTTTTTCAGGCAAGAGAAGTCTGGGAGTTTTTGTTGTCCCTTGCTGATCCTTCGCTTGCCCCTAGTGATCTTTTCGCTTCGTTTACCCCTGGTGTTTCTTTCGATTCGCTTGTTGCCTGCGTTTTCCGAACCTTTCGCGCCACGCAGATGGCAGCCCGGCTTCACACTCTTCCCCTTCCTCGGCGCCATCACAGGCTACTACGTCCTTCTTCGCTAATTTGCAACGGCAAGGTGTGTGCTCATCCGTTAATATGCTAATGTGTTGCAACGTTGTTACGTTGTTATGCTGTTGTGTTTGTTTATTCTTCTTTATTTTTCATTTATTTATTTATTTTTTATTTTATTTTTTTTTTTTTGTATATCCTTCTGATATAGCTAGCCAACTGTGCCAGCGAAGGACAAAAGCTTTGCGTCCCACACAATGAACACACTTCGCGAAACTGCGCAGTGACGAAGAAAGTGCCTTTCTGCCAGTAAAAAAAAAAATAAAATGAAAGGAAAAAAAAAATGCCAAGTCACACAATAAGCCGTTTAAAGAAAATCTCCCTTGGGGAATATAAATCAGCTTATCAAACAGACGACGGGGTGAAACAAAAAAGGTTGCACCCCACTCCTCTTTGAGTATCCTATTTTTTTTTTTTTTTTTTTTTCTGTAATTTTCGCAAAAAAAAAAAAAAAAAAAAAAAAAAAAAAAAGTTTAACACGTATATCTGTAGGTGTGCGTAATCCTTGTCGCTACGGAAGAAACAGCAAATGTGTCATATACACGCGTGCATATCGTTCCATCCCTTTGCGCGTGTAAGAACATCCTGTGGGGGGTGACCTCATGTATAAGACCTCCCCCCAATTCCCAAACCATGAAAAGGAAAATAATACGGGGGAATCACCTCCCCCATGGAACTTGGGCCACCCAAATGATACATAATTAGAAAAAAAAAAAAAAAAAAATTAATAATAATAATGACTATGATGATGCAAAAAAAGGAGAAGAAAACAACAACCCATGAAGCGTATCCTAAATAGGGAAGGCCTCCTCCTTGAGTGAACTTTCCCCATAATAAGTACACACACTCTCCCCCCCCTCCCCCCTTCCGCTATCCTTGCTTATATGTCGACCAGGACAAATGCCTCCCAAATGTCCTCCTTCAAGCAAATTTTCAGTTCATGTTTTGTGATAGCCTTTATCTCCGTGCCACATTCGTGCAAATCAGGTGAAAAAACATCACCATATGCATAGGCCTCGATGAAAAAGGATTCTCGATCGAAAACTAAAATGTCCACAGAACTACAAATGATGTATTCACTGCCATACAGGAAATGGCATTCGGTTAAAAAGTTGTACAGTAAGTCTTCTAAAGTTTCACCTCCAACTGCTATGCGCCTTGATAATTTTGGTTCCACTTCATTCAAGTTACACATATAATTAAACATTGATACGCATATAGACTCGAAGCACTCCTTTAGGGTCTTCCCGTAACTATGTAAGATGACATCAGCTGGGTGGTCCACGTATTCGTACTGGTACATCTTCTCCAGTTGGCCATCCTTTATTTTCTTGTTCACATAGGGCAGAGCCACGCTCCGTTCGCTCGCTTCATCCCTGTCGTCCATATGCACGCTGATCTCGCTTTTGCCGCTGCCACCAGTCTCTTCTGCGCTGTCCTGCTCACTCTGCTCGCCGTTATTCCCTAATTCCACTTCGTCACTACTATCGCTGTCCCTACCAACTGGTCGTCTCCCCCTCTGGGGCAAGGAAAGAATTTCATTGCTGGACGGTTGTTTCATATTGCTAGTGTGGTGTGCGCTCGCATGTTGAGGTATGCAACAAAAGTGGTGTATCCTATGCGTAGGGATAGATTCTCCTATTTGGGCATAATTAAAATGAGCTCTAAAAAGTGCATCACAACGTGGACACAATCACGATATTCTAAAGTTGCCAAAAAAAAAAAAAAACCTGAACAAGTCAGCCATTTTATACAAAGAAAAAACTCAAGAAGTCAGCTACTACTTGTCACAAAAAAAAAAAAAAAAAAAAAAAAAAAAATTCACATTTTTTCACCTAATGACAAGTGGATGAATATAACATTTCTATGTTACTAAAACAAAATGAACCTCCCGACTACAGGCACGGTTTCGAGAGTAGGAAGGTCCCTTTAAGGAGTGCATCATTTGGAGAGCAAGTTTCTTTTGCGTGCCTTAAAATTTACATGAACGAATTCGCGGATATGTGTCAATACACCCTTTTTTTTTTCTTTTTTTTTTTTAAATTCATTTGCGGGTTATAACCATATGGGGGGGAGTGAGGAAAATCCTATGTTGGGAACACAGGAGGAGAAATGGAATGCTCCTCTGCGCGTCACATATACAAGAAAGTATACATGTGTACGCAACACCCCACATGTGAAAATGGTTGAACGCACTCTACCTTTTCGAAGTGCCATTTGAAGGTTGCGCTTTCCCTTTCTTCCCCCCAGTGGTACTTTTTTTTTTGGGGGGTGGCGGTACATCCGTTAGCTTTACAAAAAAAAGGGAGGTTGGGGCGTAGCCTTCGCAGAGGGGGGGTGATCTTTTGGAGGCAGGCACAGACAAGGGCGACAAGGGGGGGAGTACCTGTACGTGGCAACTAAGGAGTGGATCCACTGCAGCGGAAAAGAGGACGCAACGTGCCACTTTTGGAGAAAGGATACCTGTATGGACTTCTCCCCAGTGGGATCACCCGGAGCACGTTTATCCCCCCAAACGATACGAAATGAATGAGAACACAATGCCCCCTGTTCATTCATCCAATTTTTGAAAAGACCACACCGAATTGAATTTGGACGGGGGTACGCATAGACCCACAGATATGCACATGTATGGACTGATCGGGTACATCCTTCTTTTGTGAAAAAGGTTGGGGGTCTTGTTCACTTGGGGGGAGTTACATAAGACAACATCGACCCGTGCAGAGATGCAGCCATTTGTTCTCACATAAGTTGTGCGGAACGATACGTGAAACTGCGTCGGTGTGGCCCCACGTTAGTGCAATGTATTGAGCTGTACGAAGCCTTGTTAACTGCTAAATTTCGTGAACCAGCTTGAAGCTTCGTTTAGCTCTGCTGAGGGAAGAATGGCGCCGCTTAGAAGACCGCCCCGAAAATGAGGTGCCCAGTTTTTTTCCTGCTGCTGTGCACGACGCTTGTAAGAGGATTTGTCATCAGCGACCGCAAGGGGAATACCCTGAGCGCGACTCAGAAGAGCCCGCTGATCGAGCGAAGACACCAAGGAATCGTTCCAGGGAGGAAGAAAAGGCACCTGAATCTTTTTAAAGAAGAGGAGGTGGACGAGAAGTACAACATGATCGACACGATTAACAGTCTCTTGGGGAAGGTAAAACGGCAGTTTAATATAGACTTTGATTTGGAGGAGGAAAAGCAAGCTCGGGCTAAGAGCCGAGAGAGCAGCGGAGAGGGAAGCACCAAGGGGGATCATGGCATGGATGATGGAGAAGATGATTCAACTAAGCAGTTGCACCGAAGAGATCAAAACGAATTGAAAGGAATCTTCGGCACCATGATGGATGGGAGCTTCAAAATAGGAAGAGCAAACACCATGTTTAAAGAACTGAAGGAGGAAAAAAAACTGGTGGACAAAAAATACAAGGCGTTAATTAATAGGAAGATTTCCCTGAGGTATAAACAATTCAAACAGCTAAAGGAGGACATAAAAAATGGGGTCTTCGAATCTCCCTACAATGAAGAACAGAAGAAGTTCCTGCAGAACGTCGTGAAGGAACAGGAGAAAGCCATAGAACCTATAATTGAAGAAATCAAAAAGGTAGAAAAGAACAAATATGTAGTGTATGACGAAAAGAACAAAGAGCTAGTAAAACTGAGGGAAGAAATAAAAAAAAAAATTAACGAAGTAAATGTAAAGTACCAAGAGGAAGCCATAAAATTGGGGATTAAAAAAATTATGGATGATTTATATGAACAGAGAAAAACCCCTCTGGTTTGGGACTTGACACAAATGGATTGGCCCAGGGCCATTTACCCTTTGATTAACGACATGAAGCTGAAAGCGGATGTATACTGGGAGTCAACAGTTGTTGGAGGAAACAGAGAAGAGAATGAATACTTCATCACCCCTTTTAACATACCCTCCATGGAGGACAAACAGAGGAGACGGAAAGGAAGAGGAGTAGGAAGTAAAAGGGGAGGATCATCCGGAAGAGGAATAAAAGGACAAAAAAGTAGAAGTGGAGGATCTATTCCCCTAGGGTTTGAGGGGGGTCAAACACCACTGTATAGAAAATTGCCAAAATTTGTTGCCGCCCCAATGGGACCAGGTTATCACTTCAACCGATATGACTACGAATTAATTCCACTGAACTTAATTAACTTGGCTTATACAAGAAGTGGACAAAAGAAGTACCTCGAAATTGATTGGAATGTGATAGACAAAATGGGACTGCGGATAGGAAAGTACAAACGGAAACACCCCATTAAGGTCGTCGGGTGTAATTTGAAGAAGTACAAAATGAAGCATGGCTTCGACTTTGAGTTTCACGCGAAGCATGTTATCGTGAAGGCGCACTCCTTTACAGTTAAGGCGGCGCGTGAAATTATTAGGCTCGGGGGGAGGTGCCTCTTGCTGAAGAAGAACACACAAGACATTGTGTACGCAGAGTACAACCCCGACGATGAGAACTTGAACAGGATTCCACGTCGAATTGTTTTCCCTGGAAAGCCCTCCAAGTATGAGCGGAAGGTGCACTGGTTGCGGCGGGTGAAGATGGAGGAGCAGCGCCGCGCGGAGGGGACGGCAGACAAACCAAGCGAAACAAGGGAAGCAGATGAAGCAGATGAAGCAGATGAAGCAGATGAAGCAGATGAAGTAGATGAAGTAGATGAAGAAGACGAAGAAGACGAAGCATAATTGCTCATCAGAAAGGGGAAGTTATAACCCCGCAAAAGTGAACGGATGACGAACGTGCTAGCCAAAATGGCGTGCACAACAATTTGCAAGAATTTGCAAAAGAATATGAATATTTTTTTTTTTTTTTTTTTTTCAACTTTTTGCATGAACTGTTCATAAAAAAGTGCAAAAGGGAGAATCAAATATATATAGCTTGTTCAGGAAAAAAAAAGTTGGACGCAAATGTGCACACGCATCAGTAAGAAAAAAAGGCAAACACTTGGAGATTGTGAAACTCGTTGTAGTTGTTAAGCGGCAGCTCCACGGAGAAGTCGTGCCTGCGTATATCCAATTCGGGCTGGACGGATCTTCTCACGACCGCTGTACGTACCGTTAAGATAAGGAAAACAAAAAAAAAAAAAAAAAAAAAAAAGGGAAGAAAAAAAACACCACTTCAGCGTTAACTTGGTAGGCAGGACGGGCACCTGTCCTTTCAACATCACTACACACGTCGAGGGGTCCCCCCTCGTGTGCATGGCTTTCCTTTTAAGTTAACTCACTCTGCGGAATAATAAAAGGCTCAAGTGTCAAGTGGAGACTAGGGGTCACCCTAGCCCCGTTTATCCTTCAGGAAATTAAAAAGGAGAATATGGAACGCAATCAGCGCATTGCAAAAAACCTTCTGTACGCTTTGATCCATTTGACTTGGTAAAATATTGTTGGACACACAAATATCAAATAGGTGCACATAAGTAATTAAAATTTGTTCACTGAGCATGGAGTTTACGTAGCTGATGTGATTATCGATAATCTCCAGGATGTTCAAAAACTGTTTGTCCAAGTGGGGCACACATTTGCACTTCAAGTCGTTTAGCAGTAAATTAATTGCATTTTTGAATATGCTTAGCGTGTCCGAGTGGATGACTTCCTTTAAGTTAATTTCCACGCGGCACTTCATCTTCTGAGCCGGTTCTGTACTAGGGGTGTACTCCTGTTGTGTGTAAGTCTGTTGTATACACTCCTTTTGTGTGTAATCCTGTTGTATACACTCCTGTTGTGTGTTCTCCTTTTTTGCGTCATCTTTCTGCGTGCGTTTCTTCAGGGGATCGAGCTGTTTACTCGTCTGATCATCCCCTTCGTCGCCGTTCTCCGTGTTCATCTCGCCATACGTGGGGGAGGCCATGCTACTGCCTAGTTGGTACGTCAGGTCCACGTTGGGGGATTCCTCCCCATTGAAGGTTTCCCCATCGTTGGAGCTATCTCCCCCATTGAAGGTTTCTCCACCGTTTGGGACCACACTTGGAATGAGGAGTGAGCCATGTTCGCGCAGACCCTTCAGCTGCTTCTTCCTCAAGTCGCAATTCTTGCATTTCTTTCCTTCCGTGTGATTGCAGCTTTTTATTTTTTTAACAAAAAGTGCACCCCCATTTATGCATGCCCTTTTTTCACTTAGGAAATTTTTTTTTTTTAAGTTCCTTCTGTTCCATGTGGACCCATGTTCCCTATTGAACATCTTATTTGTCGTTTGCTTTAAGTTCATTTTTAGCAGTCCATTTTGTTTGATATACAGGGTACTTTTGTTTTTCGTTTTTTTGTGTTGTCTCATGTAGCTCAGGATTTTGTTTCTTGGATATTTAACCAAGCTCGTTTTGTCCTTCCCGTTCATGTCTTTATTGCAGTTGAGAATTTTTTTGCGAAGTGTATGTTTTTGGAGTATGCTTTCTACCTTGGGCGTTTCATCATCACATTGCTTACCCGAATTATTATCCTCTATTTTATCACTGTGGCTGGGGGTACTCATGGGGGATGTATGATAATCATCCATACCGTTAATGTTCCCATTAAGGCTGTTAACACTGGAGAGAGTATTCTCCTTTTCGTCCACGGTGCATAGGTTTTCTTTCGACAAAGGTTCTTCCTCACTCAGGCACGTACCATTGCACTCATCCATATGAACAGGATGCTGAAAATGCCCCTCTTTAGACAACGCCATTTCTGTTTTTGTGTAATTTTCCTTCTGATTCAGACAAGTACTGGAGAGACTACCTTCTACGATATGCTCGCTAGGAACGTTGTCTATTTTTTGGTCGTTTCTCAGTTTGGAAATATTTCCTTCAAAGATGTACGAAGCTTCACTGTGGTCTTCCCGGCCATTTTTTCCATTGTCTTTTCCGTTGTTTTCCTCGTGGTCGTTGGTGAGGCCATATGTATGTAACCCATTTGGTGCGTCCCTACAGTTATCATGCTGTTCCTCTGATTTGTGGAGTCTACATTTCTGTGAGGTGTCGCAGCTCCCAGGAGAGGTGTAATGGACATGCCCCCTTCTCAACCCCCTTGTTTGAGTGATATATTTCTGTTCATTTTTATTTTTTCTATTAACACCGTTCCCACTACTGGGGTCCTTTTTAATCTTTTTCTCCCTCACTTTACAATTAGGGGATCTATATTTCCTCTTAAGGTTAATTATGGGGTCGTGGTTCATCTCTAGGAATTCACTATTTAAGTTCCACTTGAGTGGTTTGTTAAAATCTTCATTTATGCTGTTGTATATATAATTTATTTCCTTCGTCTTTATGGTTTTAATGGCTAGTTTCCTCGCTTCGTGGAAGCCAAACTTTTGCACAGAGTAGTATTTCCTTGCAGATTTTGTTCCTTCAGCCCACCTGGCCTCCCAGCTGTTTTTGTGTAAATCGTACCAGACGCCAGAGACCCTGGGCAGACACTTGGCCAGGTTCCTTAAGTCTTGTGCGCAGATGTCCTCTTCCTCTTTTTTTATTCCATTTTTAAAACACCTCTTCACGAAGGTAACGTAGTTCTCCAGGTCCAACTCTTTTAGAAGCTCGTCCGAGTTCCCCAGGCTAGTGGCCATTTCGGGGGCGGGAGAAAAGCGTGGAAAAACAGCGTGGCGAATAGGCGCGATGAGTAGAGCGATGAGTAGGCGCGGTAAAGTAGCAGAGCAAAGGAATCTTGGGAGAAATGCCAAATCGTTTACCTCTTCAAGCAAAAAGAAGACCGCAGTAGGGCCGTTCGGATGTCGCCCAGCGGTTGCACCGGTTAGCCGCCTCGTCTACACGAGCAGGACGTGGTGGAGGAAGTGTTTGTGTTGGTCGGAATCCAATCGCACACGCGAAGGGACACGCACAGGAGCTAACTAAAAAAATAAATAAATTAAACACGCACACCCTCCTGAAAATGTGTAGGCATATTGTGCACGTTATTTTTCAAGAGGTTTCTTCCCTCCGTCCGTAATTTTTTTCTAAGTGGCTATTCTCGTTGCTTGTCCCCTTCTCTGTTCAGCTTCTTCTCCCTTTTCTTCCTTTCTCGCCCACCTCCGAGTGGACCATAAAATGACTCAAACGGTGTAACATTCACCTGGACACTCGTGAGGGGTGTACAGAGAGTTGCTTCTTTTTTTTTTCTTTTCAACACCCCCAATACAGGGAATTGTGTGATAGGCTGGAAATTATTTCGCTCTTTTGCTCTTCCGTTCTTCCACCTGTTCGTTGCTTCGTTCGTTCACTCAATCATCACTTCGTTACTTCAACGTTTTTTTTTTGTTTTTTTTTTTTTCCAGGTAGAGAAATCCACGTGCACGGTTATTATGTCGGGTGTGTTTCAGATTAGAAAGAAAGATTGCCTTCCGTTGCAGGTTTGCTCATGCAAGTGGCCACTGCACATGTACAGGTCAACTTTGTATGCAATTGTGACATCGGGAAAGTGCTTCACCCTGCATGCATCAATGCAGCAGAGTAGCGGCAGAGTATAGCAGCGCAGCACATGCGCGCGCTAAGACAAGGGCAGTCGCAAAGAGGGAAACTGAAAAAAAAAAAAAGGCAAGGCGAAAAATGGGAGCTCTATTTATGCCCCCCCCTTTAATTTAAACCTAGCCGTAGGAATAATTGAGGAGGGGGGAAAAAAAAAAGAAAAATTGTAGAAATAAGCGAATGTTTTAAGTGTCCTCTTCATGGGCTATTAAAAAAAAGGAGCATTGGGTATGGGGGGTGTATGGTCCCTTCTGCAGCTGGACGTGATTAATTCTACTTCGATCACTGCTCAGGTGACTGCGCATTCCTTGGCATTTTGCGTGTAACCCGTATGTAGGAGCGTTCGTTTGTTTTTTTATGATGAATTAAGGGAAATCACGAAAAGCTATGATCAGTCACAGAACTTGCGCGTGGGTATGCCCCTTCATTTCCGTGAATTTCCGCACACTCTAGCGCATTTACACGCACAGTTGCTCTTTTTTTTTTTTTTTTTTCCCTACCCGTGGGATACCCATTCGCCGTGTGTTCCTTTTCGCAAAATGGTTCTTAAAACTGGGCGTGGGTGGCGAATGAGTGGAGCGTCTGTGTATGTTAATGAACAAGTGCATGCAGAAGTGTTAACTTTATCACTTTTTATTCTCTCTTGGATTTTTCTGCATGTTCGTTTGTTCACATTTCGTATTTTTCTTTCCCCCCATTAAACCTTCTATCGCTTCATGTTTTATTTTCTACACCGCACACACGTTTATGTAAATCAAAAATGGAAGCATTTTTTTTTTTTTTTTTTTTTTTTTTTTTTTTTTTTTTTTCGATAAAAGAATGTAGAAAAATGTCGCTATTTTCTGAGCCATTTGTGGGGAACACTTCTTCCCGCTTCCTCTTCTACTTGTGCTCCCCCCCATTTTTGCATTATTTAAGTACCCCCTGACGCCCAGCTATTTGCTCATCTTCCTTTTTTTTTTTCGAAATCGATTGTTAGACGTTAGAGGAAAAGAGGAAAACAAGTTGGGGCATCGTGAAGTGGTACAGCGGGGTTCATAAAGGAGGCTAGCGGTAGCAGCGCAACTCCTTAGTTCGGCTTCACCCCTACCCTTGTGGCTAGGAACTTCGGAAAATGTGAGCAGTAAGGGGAAAAAAAAATAATAATAAAATAGCGAGGAAAGCGCGCAAAGGATTCTTTCGTGGGGGTTCCGGTCGATTTGTTTAGGTTCTTTCCGCTGAGCTTATCCACTTTTTGCAATATTCTTCAATTCGGCCTTCTCCTCAGAGTCGCGTCGCTTAGTGCGATAACATGTCTTACGCGCCTTTTAAAAAGCACTTTATGTTTCTATGCCAATTGGACGCATTTTCCTCGGTGCGCAAATACCACCCTAACGACACACTTCTGCGTTTGCCAACTTCACCCTATTTTAAAACGCAAAATGTGTGTGCACTTTTGGAAACAGGATAATTTTTTAATGTCCTTTATTTTACTTTATTTTATTTATTTATTATTTTTTTTCCTCCTGAATGGGTCAGGTAAAAATGGATCAAAAAATTTAACATTAAAAAAAAAAAAAAAAAAAAAAAAAAAAAAACTAGCTAGCTAGCTACTTACCTACCATCTACATGGCAAGGAATGTAAAAAGAAAGCTTTTTACCCCTATAGGTTAATCACAAAATTTAGTAGCTCATCACCCGTAGGGTAAAACTTATGTTTTTACTTCCATTTAATCATCATGTATGATGGCTTGACAGTGCATACAATATGAGGGACACAGTTTAGGTTACACTCCTTCTCAAAAATAAAATAAAAAATAAAAGGAAGAAATGGATATGTTCACCATTTTGACAAGCGACAATTACACCCAGTGGGGTGTGGTCCGTGGGGCGCTTTTAGTTTTTGCGTCCAAATGGGTTGAACGACAAACAAATGAGGAAGGAGAGAAAAAAAGAGCTAGGCACAAACGTGTGCAATCAATATATCATCAATCCATCTTCCAATTAACCTCCAAACGGCTCTCTGACGTTGAAATAAGGCAATGACGAACGAGTGCACAAAATGTTAATTCTCCACGATGGAAGGGATAAGCAGACAACATGATCCCATGTGAATGTGGTTCAAATTTTGGTTTCTCTTCACTTCACAGTGCCGGAAATTATGGCCCCCGTGAATGGTTCAACGGGACCAATGTTATATTTTCTCTTCCGTAGGGCTGCAGACGTCCACGCGTTGTCGTTGAGGGGGCAGAAATTGAAGTGGAGTGAGGCCATATCGTAAGAAAAAGAAGAAAGAGGTACACATTGGGAGTTGCACAGTGATATGGTGTACGATCGCTTACCCGATCCTCTCCGGTATGAGACAGGCGCTTCCTTCCCTAGTAGGGGCCATTCAACTGAAAAGGAGAAGAAAACAGAATAAAAAAAAAAAAAAAAAAAAAAAAAAAAAATTGTAAACATAAAAGTAAGCGTAATCTGGTGCACACGTGTAAAAAGGATCCCCAATTGGCACACGAATTCTTGCGGCGCGTCTTGCGACCACAAGACTACACAATTATGCCAAAAAAAAAGCGAACAATTTTTAACCATCACACTCTTCAGCGTAAGCCTTTTTCATTCCCCTTTCGAATGTTGCAAATAATTTTTTCTTCGCACATGGACCCACATAATTGTGGGGGGCAACACAGTACTACAAATCAGAGCAAAGGAACGAAAAAGAAAAAAAAAAGGTAATACAATAAATGAGTTGTCTCCATGTTGCTCAAGTATGTGCACGTGTTACTTTTTCATTAATCTTCATATGTACAAGCATGGCATTTTTTTAAACTTGCACAACTGTTAGGAGGCGGCAATGGCATGTTAGCATTGGGGGGGGGATGCCCCCCAAATTTGGCTACGTATCCCTCTGAGACACTACCTGTTCGCTCTTCGTCCATCCATCCGGGCAGAATTGCTCGTAGTTGATCAAATTGGCAACTACAAATGAAATCAAGTTTAAAAAGGGGGAGCATTTAGGGGGGGAGATAAAAAGGCAAGAATGACATGCCACATGTCAAAAGCGTTGTATAGGCAGTTGATGTGTGTGTGCTTGAATAAATTGATTTCACTTTTCGTTTTTTTTTTTTTTTTTTTTTTTTTTTTTTCGTTCCTTTGCTCTGCCTTTTTGCCCTCTTCGGGTTAAGGTTTCTCACCTGAAGAACAGGGCCACTTGACTGCACACTCATATGCCATGCGCTTTTTCGACTTCAAGTTAGTGAGGCCTTCAGTACGTGGAAGTCGGGACGATGTAACAAAAATGGCTACGGAGAATTGCGTCGTGGGCACGTTATGCTCTCAGAAGGGGAGGTTGTAGAGAAGTTGTATCAACGTCTTCACACGTTCAATTACCTATCAGTTTGGTCTCCTCCCCACATGGACCCCTGTAGTTATCTGGGGGCAGACATGCCAGAGCATTTCCGAAGGCATCCGATTTTACGAACCATCCGGTAGGACAGGGCTATTGGAGGCGAATTGCAAAAATGAAGATAAAAGGTGACCCATCTCGCATGAGTTTTCCATATAGAAAAAAGGATGCTCTTTGCAAGGATAGAGCCACTCATCATCCTCATGGTGAAAACTACAATCGCTATTTTTTTTTTTTTTTTTTCTCATTCTCTGCTTACGTCGTTCATATCCAGGTCGCAGGTCTCTACACATGGAAAACTAACGTTACACAACTTTTCAAGTGCCACCTTTGCAGAGTAAAAGGAAAAAAGGAGGAAGGAAAAATCCTTGTTTGTCTCTATAGGATTGGTTGTATTCACCCCCCAATGTAACACTACGTTCTAAGCTTCTTATCGTCTTATGCACACGTAACGATGTGTCACCGTGTGGTCGCGGGCGTACCTTCATATCTTCGTCCACATTCAATAAAGACATCCGGGAGAGACATGGTCCGGAGTATTTGACGGGGGCGTAGCAGCTCCCATCCTCTAATTTTTTTCAGAAAAAAAAAAAGAAAAAAAAAAATTACAAATGGGATACAGATGTCCATGTAAAAAAAAAAAAAAAAGTGCCCAGTTTGAAAGGAGAATGAACGGAACTCCTCAATGTGTTACTCTCTTTGGTCCATCCCTAAAAAAGAAGAAAAAAAGAGAAAACTTGTTGATCTGTTAACATTCCCTATGAAAGTGTGAATCCTATCCAATCAGACTCATTTATCCTTGTATTACTTGGGGACATCCTCTAGAATAATCCTTCTTGCACGACGCCTTGGGAACAGGGAGAAAGAATTAGATGAGTGGAACTCTTTCAATGTATCGGTGGGGCACCTTCACATGATGAGAGGGTGGGGGGGGATGAACGGGGATATCCACACAAAGACATTCCCCATGCAGAATATAAACTTGCGTGATTAACCATGCATGGCCAGTCCGTTTCGCACTTGTTGCTCCAAATTTCCTTTTGGGCATCAGTCATATTGGAAAAATCGTGGGACGGAAGACACGTTCCTATTAAAAGTATGGGAGAACATATCAATTGTGAGGTTTTACCGGGTGGGGTGTTCTTCCTTCTGGACTTCATTTGTCCATTTGCTCCGGAGATCTCCCTGTCCTCACCTTCATAAATGGCCAAGGGTCGACACGTCTTTTCATCCTCGGGCGCCCACTGTTCGGGGCACTGGAGAGAGTAGTTCCTTTCGCACTGGTCTAGGCACGGCCTTTTTTTGGATATGCGGGGGGAGGGACCATTTAGGAAGAAAAAGAAAAGGTCAACAACAGGAGCATGAGAAGTAATGGTACAAATATATGCCGTAGTGGGGCGCCTCACCAGAAAATACGGCACTCCCCTTCGAGCAACCTTTTCTTTGTTGTTTTGTTTTCCATTTGGAGGAAACGAGGACAGGGCCCTCGGTAGGATAACGGCGCAACGCACTCCCGGGAGGCGTTCACCTGGTGCCACCCTGTATGTGTGTGTAAGAGGGGGAGTGGGCGCTTGTAAAATGGGGAACATGTAGGAGTGAAGAAAAATGTGCAACTCATTCGCTCAACTTACCCTCTGCGCATGGACGCCTTCATCAAAAGGGGAAAAAAAAAAAAAAAAAAATTACAAATTAAAATAATAATAATAATAAATAAAATAATAATTGGCATGAATATATACATGTGCGTAGGAATGTCCACTGCCCTTCCTCATTTTGTGGAGGATGTACAGAACAACGGGTTCAGGACCGAGGGAAAGACACTCGTCTTCCCCAATATGTGCGTGCTTAGTTTTCGTGGAGACAACTCCCATACGAGTAATCCTTGCGACAGGTCCATGCATCTTCGGAAATACCTGAGGCGAGCATGGGTGAATTTCCTTTTATGGTCCATTGCGATGGAATTTTTCGCAGTGGGCGAGAGGGGGCTCTCTCGTGTTATCACCTACGCACACACAAATACATGCGGACGTGAATTCGACATGTGAATACGAAACATGTATGGTGGACTGCCCCTCTGATCGGACCTCCCCGAATGGACGACAAAGAAAAGAACAGGAGAACCGTCCTAAGCATTTTCCCAAGAAATGGACCCATAACGTTTCGTCAGAAGAAAAAGAGGACTGAGTTGGTTTGTCAGTTCCTGGCGTGAGGGGAGTCCCTTCTCAAATGTACGGAAGTGACGTGACAAAAGAGGCAAGCCACTAAAAGGCGAAATGGGAAAGACACGCTACAGATTGGTAACCCCGTTATGACAGTATTACGCAGGGTTAGAGTAGTTTATTGGGTGAATCTTTATCCTGTGTTTGTCGTTTTGCTTAGGCAACGACGTAAAAAGTGAATCTCCCTTGCCTCTGTGGAACTGTCCGAAGGGGCTGGGGAGAACCCAGTGGGATGCGTAACTGATTTGTGTGTACGTACACCTATAAAGTGCGGCCAACGTTTTGCCAAAGGACGGAACGAACGAATAGAATATTGTTAACTATGTTGAGGAGATATTTCCCCCCAAAAAAAACTTATCCACTATGGAATTGGAGACCAAGCAGTATGGCTCTTCTTCCTTCTTATGCCGATCACCCACTGTACTCATTCGAAAAGAAGACCTCAAAGAAGGAAGACTTCATATAGATAATTTTCTCACGGCATGTTATTCATTCCCCTTAGAAACCCCACCCCTCCAACCCCTGCAGTAGGTTTGCAAAAAAAAAAAAAAAAAAAAAAAAAAAAAATGCTACCCCATGAAGAGATGAAGGGTGATAGAAACTCCGGGAAGACGTGTAGCAAATGGGGGATTGCTCACTCCATGGACGCTCCTCACAACGTTGACTCCAACGCCTGGATAGAACAAGTGCACATAACATCACATAGCTGTAGCACCTGAAAAACGGTTATTTGAATGCCGTGGAAAATTCACTCTCCGGCGATTTCGGAATGGCTAGCTACTTCCACCTGCAGGGGGGAACGACTAACATTAGGGACAAAAAAAAAAAAAAAAAAAAAAAAAAGAAATAGAAATAGAAACAAAGGGAAGGAATCAGGGTAGATATTACATTAAAAAAAAAAAAAAAAAAAAAAAAAAAAAAGTTACCAAAGTTTACTCCATTTCCCAATGTTGCCAAATTGATCATTTCATATTCTCTTCCCATTTGGCATGGAGGTAGAGTGAGGGGGGTTCCAGAAATGTGTTCAGTAGCATTTGAAAGGTGGCCCACTTATTATAGTTCTTTATGGAGTAATGAGGTAACCCCACTCGGCTGAAATTGTTTTTGAATCAGTGGAGTTTGTGTGAAGACTGCCAGGGAAAAGGTAAAGCGTTGGAGCAGGAGATAGGATTATTATGTGCCTCCTGGAAGGATCACAACTGCTGGAGCATAAATCGAAAAGGGAAAAGGGCGCGTCCTTACCCATATGAAAAGTAGCTTTTCCCACTTTTACTTCTTTTTCTGTATCCTTCTCAAGATGGCGAACTGCAAACGCGATATAACAGACGTTTTAAACTCTCTGCTAAGTTTCTGTCGTATCGGAACAGGGAAAGTAGAACGCCGGGAGGACAACCTGAACCGGTTCTTTTGTGACATGAGCGAATTTCTCATGGCGCATGTGGATAAAAAGGAACTGGCAATGGGAATAAGCAACCACATAGCTAGCCAAGTCGAAGCAGAGAATCCACTGGACGAAAAAAAATTCGAGCAAATTAAAATGCTAATTCTTTTTTTAAATTCGCTTTATGAAAAATATTTCAGCAGAGAGTTCCTCAAAATTGATATGTCTTGGATAGTTAACCTGATCAGATCAAACGGGTTCAACAATCCAATATTATTTAAATTCTTTACAGATGTGCTCGTCTTAACGTTTGAAGCTACGGAACCAGGGGACACGGGCGGCAACGTTCAGCTTCTTCTCCTTTTACTAAGGAGCATAAGGAGAAGGGTGGAGACAGACGTAAGAGAGAACAAAGAAACTTTTCTTTTTTACAGAGAGGTGCAACGGTGGTTTCGGTCTCGCAGTGAGTTGCAGGATGAATTTCGATTGGCAGACGAGGGGGATACACCGGACAAAGTGCTGTGTGTGGGGGGCCTCCCCTATGATGAGCTCCTGTGCGATGAGAAATTTCATTTCAGGGATTTGTGCCACTTGTTCTCGTTGGTGGCGGAGAAGGTGGGAAGGAAGGTCACGGAGGTGGGTGGAGTGGCGGGGAACCCAGACGTGAAATGCACCAGGCAATACAAACAAAGAGGACAAAGGGAAAACGATGAAAATGGGAAAAACGATCCAGACGGTGAGAACACGGAACGGACCGCTATATGGTTGATGCCTGAAGTGAAGAACATCGCGAGGAACATTTTGCATCTACTCCCTTTTGTGAGGAACCCCCCGATGCGCGAAGTGATAATAAAGGATCTTGGCAATACGATGAAGGAGTACCTGTTCACTAGGTGCGAGATGGAGGAAGTATGTCTGGAAGTAACTGATCGGATGTTTCTTTGTGTCAGTAACGGGTCGGGGGTAGAGCTGAGGGCAAACGTGGAGGAAGGCGTGGGGGAAGTTGTGGAGGAAGGTGTGGGGGAAGTTGTGGAGGAAGGTGTGGGGGAAGTTGTGGAGGAAGGTGTGGGGAAGACATGCGAAGAAAAGACGCCCTTGATGAGAACTTACCTCGCCTACAACGCAAACTGTTACGCGAAGGAGTGGAGAGAGACGGATACCGGGCTTCTAAGCGATGTGTATACGTACCAAGTGCTCTACATGGACTACCTCTACCATGTGAATTTTTTAACGAAAGCCAACTTGAACGATGTGCGTTTTTTCTTACTGCTCCATAACAGGGCATACACGAGCGAAGATATTGTGAAGAAGGTGATCTACCTGTTCGATGGCATCGTTACTACGGTCGAGGGAGTTGTTCAAAGGAAGGAAAAAGGGAAGATGCAAGAAGGATGGCAATTCTGCGAGGTATGGGAACTGTACACGTGCATCCTAAGGTGCCTGCAGAACTTTTCTGTCCACTTGTTGAAAGCGAACTGGCACAAGATGATTAGTCTGCTGCGTGTTGTCAGTTCGATCAGGAGGAAGTACCAGGCCAAGTGGCGGGAAAATGGACCACCAAAGGGGTCATCGAAGGGGTCATCAAAGCGGTCATCCAAGTGGTCATCAAACAGATCGTCAAGACTGTCAGACGAATGGCATGGGAACACTGGAACTATTCACCTCGGTGTTCGTGGACGTGAAGGAGCCAATCGAGGGGGGATCGTAGGTGCCACACCCACACCCTTTGACGATCTAGACTTTCACATTTTTGAGTGTTGTGCAGAGAGCGACATAGGTAAGGGAGAAATGAAATTTTTGCATCTGTCGGATTTTTTAATTTTGCGGCAGGCCGAGCTTCTGATTTGGCTCCTTCTTCGGCATAGCAACGGGACGGTTACTCGATTTGCCCTCTGTCAGTTGATAAGTCGGGGAGAAATGGGTAGGAAAGAACTCGGATGTATGGAGGGGAAATCTAAGGAAGGGGAGGTAGCACAAGAGAAGGCTAACCCTGTTCATGGAGGAACTGCCACCGGAGGGGAGACTCAACCGGATGAATCACTCGATGTAGAGATCCTACTTGACTGCATGAGTGACACGTTCCTTTTCCACATTTTCTTCGATGAGTGCATAAGACCAACGCTGTTCATTAAAGGAGACATTCCTTTTTATGAATTCCGTTTGAAGAATCTGATCGTGAAGAAAGTGTTGAAGAGGAACCCCCTTTTAATGGTTAAATATTTTCTGGTTGGTCTACAAGGGATGAAATTTTTTCATGTCAATATACGTGTGGTGTTAGAGGCTCTCTTGGAGGCTTTGCGTCGTCTGGATGGGGACAATTCCATCCAGACAAAATCGATGTGCACCCACCAGTGCACATTGAAGGATGACCTGGATGAGGTTCTGGTGGAGATCTCCAAAAATGTGAAGAACATTCCCGTAAGCAGACGAAGTGATACCTTAACGCTTCTGTTGGAGACCGCCGTTAAAATGAACCACCACCTTAATATATTTACCAGCATTAAAAGTTATTGTGTCTTTTTGAATACGTTCGAAGATGATTTTTTCTGCAAAAATATGAAGTTGTTTTACTGCTTGTTGAGATTAAATGTGGATTACATGATGGAATCCAGTGAGCAGAAGAATCTCCAAGAGGAAGGAACTTTCATTTCGATGAAGAATCCAACAACTCATGTTTTCCTAAATCATTTTATTGGCCATTTTAACCACATCCTTTTGTCCAATGAGCATCTGTATTTTTTAGGGTATTTGCGTTTTTTTATTATGTTGGTCTTACATACAAATGTAGGAAATGGAAACCTCCTTCTCCTGTGTCGACATGGAGGACAACAAGTAGACGAACTAGTGAATCGGTTCCTTTTTTATGTCTTCAAATATGGGGTAGGCAACCTTTTTGATGAGGTCAGTTTGGATAATGTAATGAGGGATCTTCTTTCTACGACTGGAAGGTATCTCTTCAGTGGAGGGGTGAACACCTCGTCTGAATTGTCTGAAGAACAGAAGGAAGATTCGTCTGATAATCACCACCAAGGGGATATTCCCCTGAAGGAGCTCCTCCCCTTTGTGGATGCCCTCCAATATATTCTGCCAAACAACATCAACACATGCATAGAGGGTGTTGATTATTACCATGGAGAGTACGATATTCAAATGGAGAACAGGACATCGTTACTTAATAAAAATCAGAAAGGAACCATAAAGGAGAAGGAGAAACACTTCTTCCCGAATAACCACAAGTTGGTGCAACAAAATGGTCGGTTCTATCTACAGGCCAAGGCACTACACGACCAGTGTGTCGACTACATCATCAATTTTTCCCATAGAGGAACTCAGGAAGATGCCACGCAGATCATTTTAGCTTTGTCTTTTTTATCCAACACGTGTACGTTGTTCACTCCTCCAGTGGACCGAGTTCCCAATGAGGTGATCATTCATCTAGAGGTGAGTCAAATGGGTTGTGGGGTGTCTACATCGGAGAAATGCAAAGGAAAGGATGTAAACATGGATGGAAGCACAAGCCTCTATAGGAACAAATATTGCGAAGTATTTAATTATTATAAGTACAAATACGCTTACAAGAGCATGTGCAGAGTGTCATCGGATATCTCCTCCATCTTCGTGAGGGACATGCTATCCTTCGCGAAGAAAGTGATTAATGACATTGAGCTGTGCAAGGGGGAACTGGTGTATGTATATATGATAATCAGACGGTTTATCATCCCCGCCGTTTTTGGAAACCTTGCGATGGGAAGTTGCTTCACCCAAGGAATGGAAGAAAGAACATACATTCTAACGCTCCTATTGAAGCAAAGCGACATTCTTATTGATAGATGTTGCGCGTGCAAGTACCCGGCTCGCATTTTGGAGCTTCTCTTCATGACAATATTCCACCCACTCATTGTTAAGCACGACATGACTTTGCATGCAGAGGTGACGGGGAATCGTGGCGTAGGAGCATTGAAGGGAGGAGATACAGAAGGTAACAGTGAAGAACATCCCTCGGAAAGTAGAGATGCCACCAATATCAATGTCAATTTGGATTCCGATCAAAGGGGCCAGAGGAGCCCCTTTCTCCTCCTGAATTATATGGAGAAAATTATGGTATATGGACAAACAAAGTTATCAATAGTTAGAAGCGCTGTGATCCCTTTTCTCTCTTCATTCATTTTTTCTCTTATCGAAAACGAGGATATGATCCATGTGAGGAGTGAGTACCTAGACAAACTTATTCAAATCTTCGTTGACATTTTAGTATGCAAAGAATTCGTCCTGGTGGATTTAAAAAGGAGTTTTGTAAACGACCACTATAAGATGAAGAGGACGAATATCCTTCTTCACCACTTTCTGAATGAACAAATATGTGCTTACTTTTTATCTAAGATAGAAAGGAATGAAGAGATTGCTCTTCCAGAGGAACTTTATCGGGTGCGCCACACGCCTATCTTCCTTAGACTCTTGGCTATGATGTTCCTCATAAATTTGTTTCGCTTACTCGAGGGTCGCTATCTCGCCTGGACGGGTTCAAAGAGTCGTGACGGTGAGGTATGCGAGGGAGCAAAACTGGAGAGGGAGAAAAGTAGGATCCTCGTCAGGAGGTTGTACGCGAGGCTTCTTCTTCAAATTATGAGTCGGATAAGTAACAAGAATGTCTCGTCATCTGGGTCAGTGCCCAGCGGGTATGTGGCAACGGGGGCCAAAGGTTCTGCCCCCCCATTACCCTCGTCCAGTGGACACAACATTCAGTTGAGAGGATTACAAACCCTATGTTGCTTGGCAAAATATTTCAAGTACTTAAAGAAGGCGCAAAGAAAGTTGCTCGTTTCAAAGGTAATCCAACTTCTTCAAGATGATCACTTGAATAACACACGTCAATACTTGGAGCTATTCTGTTTGTCAATTAGCTCCTCTTCCTTCGTTTTGCTGTATCCACACTTAAGGAGAAACCTAAGCGATGGAAATTCAAACACACAACTAATTGTGAGTACGCTGATCATATGTTCGTACATTTTATTGAAGACAAAGTTTAGTTACTACTCCTTTGAGGAATTGCATGTGAATCCATCCTTCGCTCGTGTGTGTCTGTCGAGCGGCAAATTTACGATGAGCCAAGTGGTCGATACAAAGAAGGAGGCTACCCACCTAGGCGCGAGGAAGAAGAAAACGAAGAAGAGACGCAGCAAAGAGGACACGAGGGAAATAAAGCGAATCATCAACAACATTGTCAAGAGGAACAAAAATGATAAGGAGAAAATTGTCGAGGATATGAAAAGGTGCAAGCAGAAGATGGATCATTTGGGAAAACGGACAGGGGGAAAACGGACAGGGGGAAAACGGACAGGGGGAAAACGGACAGGGGGAAAACAGACAGAGGAAAAACAGACAGGGGGAAAACAAACAGAAGGGGCGACTAACAACGGAGAGAGGATAGCCCCCCCTCGACGCGGCCATTTTTTCTCCGAATACATTCGCAAATGCCTCGTCGCACTGGTTACTCGAATCGTGGCTCTGTGTTCTTCCCATGCGGCGCTTGTGAGGAGTATCGCGCAGTACACGTTCTACTACTTTGTAAAGGGGAGGAAGGAAATTTTAGTGGACCCCTTCTTCCAGTGCACATACTCGTACATAAAACAGAATAAGGACTGCAAGCGAATTCGCAAAAAGATGAAGGCGCAGTTTCGGCATTGGACCCCAACCCCCTTTGAAGACATTCGAATCCTCCTTCCTGCGTGCAACTATTCCTACAACTATTTCGATGAGGATTTCACTGAGGAAAACACACAAACGAATCCACAAACAAATGCACAGACATTTGCACATGTGCTTAGGAATTACGAATTAGTCGCGTCCTACAGCTTTATCGACACGGTGAGGAAGACAGTCCAACAGGAAATGTCTGCTATAATGTTTAACGTGGATCTGGAACGACAACGTAGAGAGGCGCAATCAGCAGAAGCAACGGTTGAAGTGGTCGCCATTGGTGGAGCCCCCTATGGAGAAGCATCCTACGATGTAACTTCCGTGGAGGGCATACTCCAACGAAACAGGAAGAACTATCAGAAAAAGTTCGACCCAATCAGCGATATCATTCAAGTGAACAATGAATTCAGAAGGACCTATCATCAGCTAGCCAAAACCAAGACAAAAAAAAAAAAATTAATTGTCGTGGCATCCCTCATAGATAAAATACCAAATTTAGCTGGACTCTGTAGAACATGTGAAATATTTAAAGTACAAAAGTTGATCCTTCATAACGCTAATATAGTGAAGGACTTTCAATTCCAGAAAATTTCCTCTACTGCAAATAAGTGGATGAATATAGGAGAGGTAAAAAAGGGAGAAATACTCAAGTACTTAATGGATAAGAGGAAGAAGAATTATTCTATTGTGGGCTTGGAGCAGACCAAGTGTAGTGTCCCCCTGAACAATTTTACTTTCCCTGAAAAAACGGTCTTAATTTTGGGTGACGAGAAGGAGGGGTTACCTGCATCTGTGCTTCTATTTCTTCACCACTGCATCGAAATTCCCGGGAAGGGAATCATTCGCTCGCTCAACGTCCACGTTTCCGCGGCCATTACCATTTATGAGTATTTTAGGCAGCACCTATTATGAGGGAAGGTAGCAGCGGGGATGTGTAGCGAAGTTGAAACGGAGATATCATTATATATTTTCCAACCCGTTCGATGTGCCAACGCGGCCCTGGTCTCGCTTTCGTGTAATGCGCGATTTCACGCAACGCTTTTTTTTGCCTTTCTTATTATACCTTTTTTTGCCCTTTTTATTATACCTTTTTTTGCCTTTCTTATTAATACCTTTTTTTTGCCTTTCTTATTAATACCTCTTTTTGCCTTTCTTATTAATACCTTTTTTTTGCCCTTTTTATTATACCTTTTATTTATACCTTTTTTTTTCCCTTTCTATTATAACTTTTTTTTCCTTTTTTATTGAGGCGACGTTAAGGTAAAATTTCCACCTGTTGTTTGCTCATTCAGGAAATTACCACAACAGCTTCTTCGCTGCAACGGGGCATTTTCCGCCAACAAGTGGATATATGCCGCTTCTGCGGGGCGCCGCAAATTCGTTGGCGATTCTTTGGTAGTTACCACACTTTTTATTTTCCAAAATTTTCACCTCACCAATTCAAACGTCATTCCATTTGACTTGTTAATTTAGTTTACTCAGCTTGGTCCTTCCCTCTTTCCCCTTTTTTTTTTTTTTTTTTTTTTTTTTTTTTTTTTTTTTTTTTCTTTTTTTTTTTTTTCCTCCCCTCCCCCGTGGCAACCATGGGGCCCCCGAACAACAGCGACATCTGTGCTAGGTACGACGTAGAATTAGCCGCGGGGATCATTTCGAAAAATAATTACCAACGAGTGGCAGTGCAGTTGCCCGACTGCATGCTAGAGGATTCGCTTCTCCTTTCAAATGCCATCAAGGGAGAGCTCGACAAAGGAGGTGGTTCACCTCTCCCCTCCAGTTACGAATCGACGGGGATGATCACCCCATGTTGTGGCGGAAAATCTCGCACAGAAGACGAATATATCTGTGGGAAGGAAGACAATACAGTTGGAAGTACCCCCAATGGAGTTAACATATACATTTTAGGAGACACATCTCTGAACGAATGTTGCGAGGATTACGTAAGTGCCGAACATGTGAAGGCAGATGTTCTGTTGCACTATGGACCATCATGTCAGTCGTTAGTAGTTTCATCCATTCCGTCAGTTTACTTTTTTAGTGAGAGAAAACAGGAGGAATCGTTTTATAAAACAGTTAAGGAGGGGTTCATACAGAGTAACTTTCCCAAGAGGGGTGAAGTGTGCATGGTTCTGTGTGACGTGGGCTACACAGGTTGTATGTCCCGCTTGGTGAACGCCTTTGTGGAGGTTGGCGGCGATGCAGGGGGTGTAGATTGCGGGAGCGGAATGAAGCCGCTTTTCCTGGTGGACGGGCGACTCGTGGGGGGAGAGTCCTTCCTGCGGAGCGGCACGGGTGAAACAAAAGCGGGTGAAACAAAATCGGGTGCAACAGAAACGGGTGCAACAAAAGCGGGTGAAACAAAAGCGGGTGAAACAAAAGCGGGTGAAACAAAAGCGGGTGAAACAAAATCGGGTGCTATAGACAACGATGGAGTTCAGACGCATGAAGTTCAGAGCGACGCGGTCCACACCAACGTAATAGCGTGCCTGAACAGAATAGCCAACAACGTGCAGGGAAAAAACTGCTACGGGGATCACAGGAATTATGTGCAGCTGGAGGCGGAAGAAGACCTCGAGGGGAAGTACGCCTTCTTCTGTGGTAGGCTTATGATAAGGGTTCTGAGTAGCCAGAAAATGGGGACATTAATTTATGAAGTAATACGGAAGGAGGAAATGTGCCCTCCATGGGGTACGATCCTAACCAAGGGGGAAGAACAAAGAACCAATTTATTTCTTTTTACAAACGGAAATTTAAACTTAAAGCGCAGGTGTATTCTAGAATATGAAGGTTACCCTGATAGGGTGCATATATACGAAGAGGAGGGAAGAAAACATCTCGGGGCAAACGGAAACGGAAGCAATGAAATTTCAAATTTTGAAACAAAAAAAGATTTGGATAAACTACTACTGAAAAGATACAGCCTGATAGAAAAGTGCAAGCTGGTGGATACGTTTGGAATTTTAATGGCCAACGTAAACTTAAAAAAGAACCGAGAATTGAAAAATTGCTTAAGTTATATTCTACGATCGAGGGGGAAGAAATGCTTTACCATTGCTACTAACAAATTGAATGGTCCTAAACTGGAAAATTTCTCCGATATAGAAATGTATATTCTTTTGTCTTGCCCTGAGAAGAACTTCCTTGAATTACCTGATTTTTCCAAGAAAATAATAACCCCCTGTGAGTTTTTTATTGCATATGGATATATGGAATGGCAGTGCAGGTATCTCTTTGAGTTTTTCCACTTGTTGGATATACCATCTGTTCGGCGTTCGTTGGATGGTCTACGGGGGGGCAAGTACCTGCTGTGGTCCCTCGAGTGTGGGTCCCCCAGTTTGGCTGATGTTCGAAAGGGGGTTGTTCAAAGTGGCACCGCCCTAGAAGAAGGCACTGATGTCGAATGCGGGGATCCTGAGCCATCGGTTTCCCTTGAGGGGTCGTCTGGGACAAGTCAATCCCTCTTAGCATGCCACCCCCTCGTGGACCCATCCTTACCCATCCCGGTGGAAGAACAGAAGAAATTCATAACCACCTTTGACGAGAGGTCGCCCATGTGTAAGTACTTTTTGGAAACCTTAGTGGAGAATACGTCCAGGGAGTACAGGGGCGTCGAAATGAACTACAACACAGACACCGTGCCGGAGGTCGTTCCTGGGGACGACGGCATAGCTCAACGTTATGAGTCTGACTTGCGCTTTTGCGGCTGATCTGGGCGGGACGTTTGCAAAAATGCAAAAAACGTGAAAAGGTGGAAACGCAGAAACACAAACCAGGGGGGGGGGGGGGAGCCCCTACCCCGAGTGGTCTTGCTTTTTACCATTTGGTCATTTTTTATTTTTCTTTCTTTTTCATCTTTTTAATCTCTTTTTTTTTTTTTTTTTTTTTTTTTTTTTGTCCGTCCTCTTCCTTGTGCCTATTTCATATCCAGGGCATAAAGGTATTCAATTTTTCCTTCCGCCATTTGTGCCGCTTCAATTATTTGCTTTTCCCATATTTTTTAAATTCAACTGAAAATCTTGTCCAGGCCGATTCTGTAGCAGATTGCGCCTCTTAATTCTTTTTTTGAAATATGGAAGGGAAACGCGGAGAATTCCTCTCTCCACCAGAAGAATATTCATATATGATAAAGCTTGCATGTGCAGTTGTGCCTTTTTTCGATTTAATGTATGGAAGAGGCCGTCTCTCTGGTGTGAAGTTAAAATGTCGTTTGGTAATTCTGCTATATGCTCGCTCGATGGTGTAAGTGACAGTGGCGATACCAAAATGAAAAGCGAAGAGAGACCATCAATCGTTCTTCGCTTCTTTTCTTAAGCTTCCATTTGGGTAAAAGGGGGCGGGTCTACCAAATTTGAGTGGGCGTGTTTCACTCGGCACCGGCTCGTGTGACTATTAGGCAACGTGTCCCGCATGGCGCCTGTCGATCTGGAAAAAAAAAAATATAAATAAAAAAAAAATAATAAAATAAATAAAATAAAATAAAAAAAATAAAAAATATAAAATATAAAATTAAAACAAAATTAAAGCAAAATTAGAACAGTAATGTAGCCCTCCTGAAGGAGCCAGAAAGAACCAAAACGCAAGCCAATATCGCGCATGTAAGCAACGTCACGAACGTGCGGATAGATAGCGTGTGCGAAGGAACAGTCCTTTACTATTTAAAGGGAAAACAATGAACTGCGCTTCTCCGCGTTGAAGGTTGGGCCCAAATCAAATTCTTTCCGCCCCCCTCCCGTTGAGGATACACTCGTGATAGAGGGACGTGTGCAGGGGTTGCCCACACGTATGTGTCAACCATTTTGCGGAATGATAATAAGTTTCACACTGACATGGCCTGACCTGAAAAGAACTGACCTGACGTAACCTGACGTGACCTGACGTGACCTGACGTAACCTGACGTAACCTCCGGGGTGAGGATTCCCTTAAAAGTGTTTTCTTTTTTTTTAGTAATAATTCCCCCCTGCAGGGGCATCCTACACGGAGACCACTTGCGCCCTCGCCATCCCCCAGGAATGAAGGACATTGCATTTTTCTTCCTGCCTGCGGGGATCGGGCTGTCATGCCTGTTGCTGAGTGGGGTGGCTCTCTTCCAGCGTATAGCGATATCCATCCAAAAAAGAAGCATCAATTTCCAGATATACAAATACCAGGTGAACGTATCTGTGTCATCCCTAATTTCTTTTTATGCTTTGTTACGGTTGGCCTTTACTATTTTAGAGCTCAAGAAGCATAACGATGATAAGGATGGTTTGGACTTTTCGGTTCACATGCCCCACGTGCACAAAGCGTACCTCAAAAAGATGCGACTGCAGAGGAACTTTTGGATCCTGCTACTGTGCTCAATTGCGTGGGTATTCTACATCCGCTTCACGTATTTAATATTGTATTATCGAGAGAAGGTTAAGAAGAGCGATGAGGAATATGAAGCCATCATGGTTCTGAAGGGAACGCTGAACAAGTGCACCAACAGCGTGACACAGAGTGATGGGCGCGGACTCAAGTACAGCGAAACTTCTCAGGAGGAAGACCTTCTATCGGACAGTGACATCACCACCGACGGGAACGCAAACACATCGGAGAAGTCGTCCGTCCTGGAGGACGGCCAGAGGAAGAACCCTGGCATTCGGCAGCGCCGCTGAGGTGCATGGCGACTTGGCCATTCGTTGCGTCAACGTATGATGTCTTTGTGTGAAATTTGTTTCGTCGACCATCTTTTTTGTGTTTGATTGACCCTCTGTAGTTTGTAAACCCGTAAACCCTGAGGGCCCACTCATTTTTCATACTTGCTCCCATTGTTCATCCTCGGTGAACAACCCTCTCGTTTGTCTACTTTGAATTTCCTTCCCTTTTGCAGAACGGATACCCCGTTTGTAGTTACTAATTTGAAAAAGGGCAAAAAAAAAAAAAAAAAAAAAAAAAAAAAGTGTATTAAATTGGGCAAAGTTGTATGGTAACACCGAACGATTCCAGCTAACAACTACCCGCTGAATTACTGTGCGTCGAGGCCCCCATCGATGGTGGTATTCTGCAGGCGGTAGCCACGGAGCAACCTCTCGCGGCGCTTCTGTTCATCCTGCGCATCCCCCCAGGAGTCTGCTTCTTCGGGGCACAGTTTGGAGCTCTCCTCCACCTCCGTGAGCTCATTGATTATCCTTTTCTCTTCCTCAATTAACCACAAGGGCTTTATATACTTAACAAGGCACCCCCTACTTCTCATTTTTTCCAGAAAATGAATCATATCGAGATTGGGTCTAGCCGTTCTGGGTAGAACCTCAAATTTGTAGGGCTTAATGTGGGCCCTGAGATTTACGCGTTCCATATAGACAATGGTTACAGTTCCCCCTACTTTTTTAATGACATCGATGGAGGACTGATCAGCATTGGCCACTTCGATGTCAATCTTGTATGGGAAAGGATAATCATTCACATTGAAGAGCTTCACTCCATTTTTCACTTTTACGCATTTGGAGTCGTGCAAATGTCTCTGTGTAATTGGGAATCGCACATCAAGTCTTCCCTTCTCAATAAAGTACCTGAGTTTGGAAAGGTTAAGGCAGTCAAAGTTTTTTTTTTGCCTACTTAGCCATGCCTCGGGCCACTTTGGTAACCTCCTGTAGAGAGGAGTTCGTCCACCTTCAAAGGTACGACTGTTTGGTCTGCCTGATTTTCTATGCTTGTGTTTTTCTCTAATCCCCTTTCCTGGACCCTTATCACCTCTTCCCCTTTTTTTCTTTCTCTTTCTGTTCACACCCAAAGTACGCAGGTTTCTGGGCTCGATAGGGAAGAAGCTTTTCTTGCTGTGGGCAAATCTTCTGTTAAATGGGTGACATTCGAAGTTCCTTTCTGATCCATCATGGAACACTTCTCGAAAATGTTTCGCCAGCTTCAGTTCAATTTCAGCGTCTTGGCGATCTTCTCTTTGGTTTACTGTCGCATGGTTTGTTCTCACCAAGTTTGTTGTAGTGCGCATGTGTCCTTTATAACACGCGGGGGAGGACCCCACGAACAGCCACCTCCTCAGCGTCAGGCTGCTCACCGCTCTACAGCTTCTTATCATGTTCGTGGAAAAAAAAAAAAAAAAAAAAAAAAAAAAAAAAGAGGAAGGGGAAGGGGAGGGGGGGGACTCACCAAAAAATGAACTCGTCTGGACTAGAGGAGGATGGGGTCGCTCAGCGAAGTTATATATCTCCCTCTATATATGTAAACATATGTACATGGAATACCTCCCTCTAGGAAACACTCAATGTAGTGTCAAAACTGTCCCAAAGGTGTGCCCACATTTCTGTAGAATTGATATGAAAATGGTTTCCACAGATATGTTTGTTGTGTGCATTACTTGCGCCAGCTAGCCATTTGGTAGGGCAAAAAAAAAAAAAAAAAAAAAAAAAAAAAAAAATATTTCAGATTTTCCCAATCATCAGCATACAAAGGACGGATGCACAATTCTGCAAATGTAGTTCCATCCATGCAGTTTGGAAAACATTAAAAGTGCGTGAAACATATTTGCCCATTCGCTACCATTCCGCAGTTCCTATTCGAAGGAGAGGGAGCCCCAGGCAAAGTTCGTTGAGGTGTATTTGCAGTGGGGGTGTGCCAAGCGCACATTCCCCAGTGCGAACTTATATTGACACAGGTGTTGGACTTTGGGACATCTTCCAGGCACGAGGGAGGAACACCGTTTGGCCGATGCTCTTGCTACCACGGCAAACTATTTGGGTATGCATAGTACAGGCGTAACATGAGTACACTTTTGCAGGCTCGGGGTGTGGGTTTCTGCCTGTCGTGTAGTTCTAGTTAGGCGAAATGGAATGATGACCATATCGAGGGGGAACTCTTGGGGGAAGTAATGTCACAGTTGAACGGGTTAACATTTTTTTTTTTTTTTTTTTTTTTTTTTTTCTCGGAGCGTCACAGTGGAATACGTGCCCCATACGATTGCTCATCGCGCGCCCGTTTTGGCAAATCCGGCGGTTCACCATTACAGAGTGCAACGAGGAGGACCGGTAAAAAGGGGAGCGCGCTTCGCCTAGTGACGCACTCGGAAATGAGCAGTGAGAAACAAGTTTATTCGTCCCACTTGAAGATGACTCTTTTTCTGATGTGTCATCGGACCAAGCGCGCGGCTGTTCTCTTGTCGTCATGGTGGTTATCCTCTTTTTTGTTCTCTGTTTTTTTTCTTTTTCTTTTTTTTTTTTTTTTTTTTTTTTTTTTACTTTTACATACCAACCGTATTCCCCAACTTGCTGGGAAACCTTTGTTAAGAACAAAAATAAATGGTCCTTTCGCCCCCCTAAAGTGGGAATGAAAACTGCGTGAGGATATTTTCCCCTCACTGCCGCCTTTTGCGCATTTTTCCTGCTGACGCCCTCGCCACATGTTACCCCTTTAAATGCGAGAAATGCTTGCTAAAGGATGTGAGAGGAGGGTGGGGCCATCTTAGGGTTATTTATTTATTTTTTTTTTTCCCATCAACAAGAAATGTCACAGATTGGGAGGAAGAGTGGGATCCATTTGATTATGCAGTCCGCGTGACGATGTAACGTTTTTTCCTCGTCTTCATCGCCCCCCGTTTGTTCATCGCGTCGTCACTATATCGCTTCTGTTGTCCCCTTGGTTTGTGGTCTCCATCTGAGTGTCCACCTTCCTGAGGATTCATAGCAGCTCATTTTGTCTGCCTTGCGCAGGAAGTTGCTTCACGCAGCGCTGCTCTGCTCGAGTACATGCTTGCACATATTATGTACATACGTGTGTATTAATCATTTTTTTTTTATTTTTCATTTATATATTTATTTATTTATTTTTTATTTTATTTTTTTTTTTTGTATATCCTTCTGATATAGCTAGCCAACTGCGCCACGAGGGGAATGTACGTGCATAGGAGTTGTGTATAGCTCTGCATGTGTAGCATCCGTGTAGAGGTGAGCGATCACGTTGCATTAGCTGTATAGTATTTTCCACGCAACCCCCCACACGAAAACACACAATGGGGAACCCGGAAATCGAGAACAACTGCACCCTGTACATTTGTACAGACAACTGCGAAACCCCATCCATTAGCGAAATCCAGAAAAAGTTAGAAAGCCAAAATGTAGAAAAAAAAATAGAAGGCATGGAACATCTTATATTTAACATCATCCAAGGAGAGCCATATGGAAATATGCTTATGTGTGTCATCAGGTTTATAGTTCCCCATAAGGATCATCGGCTGAAGAAGCTGAGCCACATATTTTTTGAGGTTGTGGACAAATGTAAAAGTGATGGTAGCTTAAAGGAAGAAATGCTTCTCGTATGTAATGCCTTGAGGAATGATATTATATCCCCAAATGAGTACGTGAGGGGTTCGACACTGAGACTGTTAAGCAAAATTAAGAACCTGAAAATTATTGAACCTTTAATAGAAGCCATTACAAAAAACCTGAACCATCGACATAGCTATGTTAGGAAGAATGCCATCAGCTGTATCCACACGATTATAAAGGAACATGGAAGTGATGTGATTCCAAACTCGGTTAAAGAAGTGGAGAAAATATTATTTTTGGAAAATGATATATCGACCAAACGTAGTGCACTATCTATGTTAATTGATGTCGACCCAATGACTACATTAAAATATATTCTCTCGCTAAATGATCAGTTGTATGACACTGCTGATGTGATACTGCTTGAAGTTATTCACCTATTTAAGAAGCTATATATTCCCCACGTGTTTGATAACTCATATTTGTCGATAAATGATGAGGATGAGGAAAACGATGAGGACAAGGGCATTCGCAGTGGAATTGGGCCTATTCCCTCTATAAGCCCCATGACCGGTGGGCCTCTTCCTGACGGAGGTAATGAAGCAGAGGAAGAAAATCCAGATGGGTGTGAGTCCGATGGGGAAGTAGATATCTTCGCATATCTACTCTCCGGAGATGAGATCCCATTTCATCAGGGAGATGTACCCACGGGGAAGAGAACCAGGAATATTACTGGTGTAGATGAAAAGATTGGTAGTAACTTCCTTAGTGTGAGTACCCCAGGCGTAGCGACCAATTACAAAGATGAAACAAGCGGAGGAATGCTAAACGTGCTAAGTGAAGAAATACAATTTAGGAAGAACAGGTTAAACGAAAGTGATTACAGTCAATACAAAAATAACGTTGTTAAAATTCTCCTTAACATGATGAACAAGAATGTGAGCAACAGTGTGTTGTATGAGGGTGCCTGTTGTTTGCTTTATATGAGTACCTCGGAGGTTAGTATAAAAACGGCAAGCGAGTGTTTTATCAAGTTATTAATTAATCAACACGATAACAACATCAAATTGATTGTAATTGATAGGCTATATTATATCATGTGTAAGTGGAAGAAGGTGCTGGAAAATTATGTAATGGATTTATTGAGGGCATTAAACTTCCCGTCCAGGGATATAAGGGTAAAAATATTAAACCTGGTACTACACATATTGAGCAGTAGGAATGTGCACTTAGTGTTGGGCGTTCTGAAAAAGGAGCTCCTGAAGCTTAACAGCACAGTTATGTATAGTAAGAACGTTTTTGCGAGTGGGGGTGGTAACACGAGTGCGGTGGTAGGTTCCTCCGGCGGAGGTGCCAACAGTGGTGGGGCAACCTCTCCAAATGCACTTCCCAACACCACTATGAGCAACACAGGAGAGACCAGCTCTCTCAGTAATAACCTCTCCACGAATTATCAGGAAGTTATTAGTTACAAAAAAATACTACTCAAGTCGATACAACACATATGTAATATGTTTTCCAACGAGTGTCTAAACATGGTAGACTTACTACTGACATACGTGAATGATGAAGAGAAGGAAATAAATTACGAAGCGGCGGTATGTATAAGGAAACTAGCGAATAATCCCTTTTTGCAGAGTATCATTTTGCAAAAAATTGTGGACGCCATATTTGATGTGAAGAAGCCACATATCCTCAGGATATTTTTTTGGGTCCTGGGACAATACATGCATGGAGAAGAAGTTATTTTGCAATTCATGAAGAAATTATATGTGCACCTTGTTCCTCTGCTTGGTAGTAATATGGAGTCGGATATTATTAGCAGGTTACAGAGTGAGAAGTTTAAAAAGAACAAAATGGCGGTGAACTTTAACGCGAATTCTTCATCTGCCAGTCCTGCTATACAAGCCAAAACGGTCGTGTTGGAAGATGGAACATACGCTACGGAGGCAGTGTGGAAAAGCCAGACTGCATCATCAGGGGAGGATACCCCCGGTGAGTTAAACTCCTTTGCTTATAATTTAGTTTCTGAGAATGACGATTTATTGTTGTCTGTTTTGTGCGTATGTGTTACGAAGTTGTATTTAAAATTGGTGGCAACGGTGGGAGGGGAAGTCTTCCGCTTTTTGGGTTCGTATTTTGTGAAGCCTCCCGTGGGGTGCCACTCAGATGAAGGAAGCGCCGCAAACGGAAATGCCCAAAACGGAAATGCCACAAACGGAAATGTCACAAACGGAAATGCCAGCGTGAACGAATTTCGGAATAAAGGAATGTACATCCTCGCCAGTATGGTTAAGTACCTGGGGCAGAAGAACGCAAAGAAGAGCTCTGTTGATGTTCACTACAACGACAGCAACGTGGTTAGGGTTAGCCACTGCCTCAAAATATTTCTCCATATCACATGCAACATGAGTACCATGGATGACTCCACAAAGAAACTCATCTTGACCTTCCTCAGTGGGAATGAGTACTACCAGAAGTTCCTTCAGAAGGAGGAGGAAAAGTATAGCAGTATTTACAGTTCCAGTTATAGGCAAATACGGGCGGGTGGAGGTGCTTTTCCCCAAGGGGAGGACGAGAACGATGCAGATAATCTCGGACAAGGATCGATGGAAATATCCAAAGGAGTGACCACCCTACCTCCTCAAACTGAACCAAATGAAAACAAGGAGAGTGTAGATGATGAAATATACTTCCGTATTCTCAAGGAAAAAAAAAATGTTCTGAATATCCTGGACGAGAGATCTGTAGAGATGGACGAAAGAGCTGTATTAATGGATGAAAAATTGGATAAGCTAAAATTGAAGTATACCCTTAGCAACGACATTCTTTTTGAGGAAAACGAGTTTAAGTTACCCACGTTTAAGCATAATTATTCCTCCCTTTTCATGGCAAAATTGTATAACTCGCAAAGACTAACAGGAATAGATGATGATATTTTCATTGAGGCTGTCCCGATAGTTTCAAATATCAACCTCATTGTAGAGTTGTATGTTTACAACCAGTCGGGTGCTTATTTACAGAACATTTTCATTAGCCTATCGACTCATGGGAATTTAAAACCAATTGATAAGATCCCTGAGTTTAACTTGGGTCCAAATGAGAAGAGGAAGTTTAAGATCACCGTGAAGGTACACACGACTGAGACGGGGATTATCTTCGGTTATGTGTTTTATGAGAGGAAGAATGAAAATAAGAAGAATTACATCGTGCTTAGCGAGCTGAACATTAACATGACCGACTACATCAATGCATCCTTCATTTCGTCGCACCTGTTCCGCATCATGTGGTCTGAATTCGAATGGGAAAACAAGATCAACATTAATACTTCCATCAGGTGGGTAGTTATCCTTATCTGTTAAGGAAATGGACCGGGCATAATATATATTCTTCTCTCTCCACATATTAAGTTGCTAATTTTTTGTAACATGTTTTCGATGCAAAATTTCATCCTTTTGCTTTATTTTTTAGGGACGCCTTCGAACTTTTGAAGCTCATCATTAAGCAAACGAACATGACCATCGTGGAGAAGTTCATGCCACTGGAGTTTTATGAGAAGGAAACCAAGAACAGAACGGGGCAAGCCAACATATCCCCCATCGATATTTATATTTCTTACATTTCTAGCTTAGAGGACCTAAAATGCCTTGTCAACAATTCAGCCTTCTTTGCAGTTAACCTATTCTCGCGTAGCATTTTCGGGGAAGACTCCCTAGCGAACTTGTCCGTACAGAAGAACCCAGACGGCCGCCTCTCGGGGAGTATCCGCGTTCGTAGCCGCACTCAGGTTAGGATCGCTTACCGTTACCCGATCAACTGATTGGTGAAAGGTTTATCTATCAGATAGATCATCCCATCATAAAAATGTTCTTCCCATAAACACACTAATGTTATTTTTTTCCTTCCCCTCCCTCCCCCTCCCCTCTTTCCAGGGAATTGCCCTCAGCTTGGGAGATAAAATTACACTCGTTCAAACAGGCCTTAGTATGGAGACGCACTGATGTGTGTTGCTAGATTCATATTACTTTGGAGTGAACATGACCAGAAGAATCTGTGATGTTTTAATCCGTTGCCCATTTGGAAAGGCAACTTCCCATTTAGAAGCTTGCGTCTCGTTCAGGCGCCTGTATGTGCAGATGAAAGCGTTTCACCATAGTACGCCCATCTGATTAACATGTTTTTCCCTCCATGTCGTCGTAGAGTTTTCCATCGTCTCAACCTGTTAGCATCTCCCGGTTAGGGGAAATTGATAAAGGGAGAGGGCGATTCTTAGCCAGTAATAGTCTGCGCGTGAATACCCCTCCTCTCCCTCTTCTTACATCAACTTAAATAAAATCGTCCCAAGGGCGGTCAACGGAGTTGACACGTTCCTTTTCTCTGTGAATTTTAAAAATATCGTTAGGAAAAAAAAAAAAAAAAAAAAAAAAAAAAAGGTAGAAGCTTTTTTTTATGCTACTACAAAGTATGTAAACGGTACATGGATGGAAGGAGATGTGTACGTGCATATGTTTGTATAGGTTATGTATCCTCACGTTATATTTTCCGCCTAAGGGTATCGCGGCTATGGCGCCGATGTACATTTTTATGAGTCAAATATTGGACGTAAAAAAAAAAAAAAAAAAAAAAAAAAAAAAATCGAAAAAAATGTGCGCACAAAGAGGAATGCACTTTTGTAAAAAAAAGGGGGAAATCATTTGTAACGTGTGGTACTCCATTGGGTAATTTTTTCCCCTCCTTGGGCTATTCTTTTGCTTTTTTTTTTTTTTTTTTTTTTTTTTTTTCACTCTCCTTTTAGGCCTTTTCCCCCCTTTTTTTTTTTCCTTTTTTTTTTTTTTTTTTTTTGCAATTTTTTCACAGGGGGGGGAAATGCGAAGTGGACGACTCCATGAGAGCGCATACACTTGTCACGAGTTCTGTCGGGGGTATGCGATTGGTTCGATTGGCTTCCAGTCGATAACGACCCTCGGGGGACAACAGTACGAGGCTAAAGCTTCACTTGTGATTGCTCTGCGGAGGGCTGTCAAAATTGGCAGTTCCTTTTTGCGCATCCCCCCCTCCCCCAGGGGTATACAGTGTGCACACTTGTGCTTAGGGCGCTGGGTTGCATTTACGGGGGATATTCACGAGCTTTAAGAACCTGGTGATCATGCTGAAGTACTTGGAGGTGAAGAGTGGGAACGGGGCGGAGACGGACCAGTCGGAGGGGAGCGACGTGGTGGGGAGCTACTCCCTGGAGGAGTTGAAGAAGAAGATGGAGGCGGCACAGAAGAAGCATTTCGGATATAAGAATTTGAAGGATTTTCAAATAGAAGCGGTGCACGCAGTGTTCCACAAGAGAGACAGTTTAATTGTGATGGCCACGGGGATGGGAAAGTCGCTATGTTACCAGATACCCTCCCTTATGGAGGAAGCGAAGAAAAAATTCACAGTGGTAATATCACCCCTTATATCTCTAATGACAGATCAAGTAGACAATCTGAAGAGAAAGGGAATTTCCTCCGTGTTTTTAGGAAGTGGACAGAAGATAAGTAAGAACCAGGTCTTAACAGAAATTAAGCATGGGATGTATAAGATAGTTTATTGTAGTCCAGAGTTTGCACTAAACAACAAGCAAATGTTTGTAATGTTAAGGAAGAGGATTCTACTCCTAGCCATTGATGAAGTGCACTGTATGTCGGAGTGGGGACATGATTTTAGACCGACCTACAGAAAATTACACGAACTAAAGCAAATATTAGTTGGGATCCCTTTTATGGGTTTAACAGCTACATGTACAAGAGAGGTCCAAAATGATATTCTAAAGAATTTAAATTTCGATATGAAGACATGCCTTATCAAAACAAGTAGCGTTAACAAGAGGAACCTTTTCTACTGCGTTAGGGAGAAAACAAATATCCTGAATGATTTGAAAGATGTGTTAGACATTCCAAATAGGAAATCTTTGGAAAGGACCAAGAGGTTTATTGATAATTCAAAAATATGTCCTTACAACTCCACCCTTATTTATGTTACGTCGAAAAAGGAGTGCGAAAATATTTTTTCGTTTCTGAAAGAGAAAGGATTATTGGTTCGAATGTACCATGCGGATTTAAGTAATGATGAAAAGAAAGAAGCACATGAAAAGTTCTTAAAGGACGAAGTACAGATAATCGTTGCCACGGTGGCATTTGGTATGGGCATAGATAAACCAGATATCAGGAGGATCATTCACTATGGATTCTCCCGTTCTCTGGAAGCCTACGTTCAGCAAGTGGGAAGGGCAGGTCGAGACAATAGCAATGCTGAAGCAATTCTTTTCTTTCACGTAAATGATGAATCTAAAATAAAAAATATATTGCTGAGGGAAAATATTGCTAATAACTTAATAGAAACAAATTTCCAACGCGTTGAACATATAATTAGTATGTTCACAGATGCATCCGATTATGCTTACTCGACCATCTGTCGAAGGAAAAAGATATATGAGTACTTTGATGAGACACCAAATACCTGCACAGATATAGACGTGTTCGACAATGAGGATAACTGCGGCGTTTGCTTTTATGTGAAAAAGTACGACATGTACCTCTGTGCCAACTGTGATAATTGCGCATATTACTTGTCGGAAATTCGCAAGGTCAACAGTAAGTTGTGTGGTGCAAAGGTGGACACCACAAAAATGGATGTAACAAGGATGAGTGGTACAAAGGTGATAGGTGTGAATGTTGAAGACATTAGTATAAATACCGACAAGAGACAACCTCCTACCGATGCCACCTCCCTCCTGAAGAAGGAGTCTCGTAAGGCTGTGAATACTACTCTACGTATCAGTGACAACCCCCAAGCATTGTCCATCGAGGAAGGAATAGATCTATCCGCGGAACTGAAAACGTTACTCAGTTGCATTTCCTCCCTTAAGGGAAGAACCGGAATCGGTGTCATTTGCAAAGTACTGGTAAAGAGCAAAGAATCGTGCATAATTAAAAAAGGCTACCATAACATTAAGGAGTATGGAGATGGGAAACACAAAAGCACTAACTGGTGGTCCGCTTTTCTAAAGGTTGCGAGGAATGATAAGTACATAAAGGAAACATTGGTCTATGGAAAGGATTTAAGTTATTTGAGTGTAGGTTTAACTCCCAAGGGGGAGGCCTTTATTATGAATACTGAACAAAGGTATACCGTTAGATTACCGTTCTTTTTGGTAGACAAGGAGAAGAAGGCAAAGAGTGGCAAAGGAACGAAGAAGACCAATGCGAGGAAAAGTGAAAATGAACCCGTGGATTATTTGTATAATGAAAAGGCTAGTCAGAGAAATAGGTGGAACAACATTGGGGAGGACTTCAACTACAAAGAAAAAAGAGACCATGTGAGTAAGGAAGAAAAACCTTTGGAGGGAGAAAAACGTTCCTCTGTCTTGAGTGCTACTCACGGTAGCATTTCCCACCAGACTGAAGGAGTCTACTCGATAACGCAAGCCAGTGTCGACAGGAACAACACTATCCCGGATAATAAATATGGATACTTCAACACGGACAAGAATCAATGTCGAAGGGAGCATCAATACAAAGAGGAAAAACTAACGGAAGAAAAAATAAATGATTCTATAATGAGAATTTTACTTAGGACAAGAATTATAGAAGCTAGACAACAGAACATCCCACCCTTTCAGTTAATATCAGATAAACCATTAAAGGATATATGCCACAAACGACTCACATCTGTTCACTTGATTAGAAAACACGTCGATAATATTTCACCCGTTTGTCCTAACTCCTTTTTGGAAAAGCTTATTTCAGGAATCAGAGGTTTTTGCCTTCTACACGACTTAGATATGAATATAAATCTGAACACAGCTAGCCAAAATATGGGTTCACCTGAAGGCGTCGAAAGGCAGATATCCAGTCTGAACAAATTTTCCAACCTAATTTCATCTTATCAATATGATCATAAGACAGAAAAGCTTGGGGGAGACTCTTCCTTCCAAGGTGCCTCGTCGAGGGAGATAAGAAGTGGTCCTTATGTAGATGGGGGTGTAGGAAGTAGTGTTGTCCACAACGGTATGAACCACGGTTCCATTAGCCACGGTGCAGTTGTCCGTAATTATGCGTGCAGGGAGGAAGAGACGCCCTCCTACCAGAGTATGTACTTTAACGGTGGTGCGAAAACGGAGATGAAAATGGATGTAAGTGGTAGTTGGATTGCCCCCCCTGGTGGCCAAAGGAACCATCCCACTGGGAAATTTATAGGGGGGGCGAAGCCGATGCTCAACTGTGACACAAACCACCCTAACAGAGATTTCATCGAGAAACGTAGCGCAAAGGAAACTATTTTGGGCCCCTTTTGCACCAATGCAGAGGCGACCAACGAGCTACATCATATTAGCAGTAAGGACAAAAGCAGACTTATGGATTTTTTCGAGGACGATTTTAAATTTATAAAGGAGACCAACAAGTCGGAGTTTAATCCAAACGGTTCGCTTGTGGATAACAAAAGGGAACAAAGAGTTCCCATCGACTTTCCCAAATATACCTTCCAGGGTGAAGTTTGGAGAGGGAGTAACGCAGCGCAACCCATACAAATCGGGAACGAAGTGGTGAAGCCGAATGAAAGAAATTTTCACAATCGAACCAATACCATTACCCGTTTGAGCACCCTGGAGAAACAGGAAAACGGGGGTGCATGGACAGGGCCAAGAGTGCGAGAAGCACACTCAGGTGATCCATTTAGAGAATCCTTTCCCATTAGGAGAACCATGGGGGAGAATCACGTTGATGTCTTAAATGACAAAAAAAAAAAATTAGATTTTATTGATTCGTTTTCATATGACTATAAAAAACAACAGGACGAAGATAACCTGGGAAGGTTTCCCGGCAGGCATGATGGCACTTCGTCCTTTCAGGACTTTAAACGACGAAGGTTTTAAAAAAAAAAAAAAAAAAAAGAAAGAAAAGGGAGAGAGGGAGGGCGTAAATAATCGGAGAAACTGTCCCTCCCCTTTTTCTGGGTTTGTTTCATTTGTTTAATGCGTTTGACTTTATTCACTTGTTTAGTTTTCTTAGTTCGGGGAAATTTTTCCGAGCTAGCCAATTTTTTATAATTTTTTTTTTTTTTTTTTTTTTTTTTCAAATTTGTTCCTTGTCTTATCTTCTTCCCTTTCTTATGGCTACTCAACGACCAGCGGGATGCTACTCATATCCTGCATACCATTTTAAAGTATGCGTTTTTTTCTTTTCTTTTCCCCCCCACCTTTTATCTTCTTCATAAATTTTGGAAGACTTTGTCGGAAAATGCAAACCCAGTCAGATGACATAATCATCTTCCTCTTCCTCCTCGTGGGGCAGGTTTAAAACTGAAAAGTCAATGTTCTCGCTTGGCGTCTGTTCGGGAAGGGAACGATGGATAGAAGAAAGTGGCGGTGAAGGGGTGAAGGGGTGAAGAGGTGAAGAAGGGGGACCCAAATTATGCAAACGCACGCGGGCCCGCCGTTGCACCGTGTATACCTTAACCCGCTCGTAGTGCATAAACAGGGTGAGCGTCCTGAAGAGCTGAAAAGAGAAGCGCAAAACGGTGAGGCTCTGAGAAATTATTTCCTCCACTTCTTTGTTCTTCGTTTTGATCATCTCCGGCTGGTAAAACACCTTGAGGTCCCCGCTGCTGATTAGCAACAGGAAGCACATGATCGTCACTGTCACGTCGAAGAGCCCCTCGAAATTGTGGAAGTAGCTGCGACCCTGTAGGTGTGTGTGTGTGGGGGGTCATCACCCGTGTATGAGTACATTACAGTGCAAAGCGGGGATAAGATGCCCAGATATGGTCCCCAATACACACCCTCTCTTGTGTATGATAATTCGCTAATAGCATAGTGACTATACGCCATCACTCACCTGCGTGGCCAAGCGAAGACAAACCTCCAAGACGAGCATCAGTATAACGAACATCTCAGAGAGGACCACAAACAAACTAACCATCTTTGTGTACGCGGTGTAGACAAGAATGAAAAGGTTAAGGATAATGACAAGGAAGTACAAGTACATGGTGCCCTTGGAGTAGTACAGACGGTTTGCAAGGATGTGGAAAAAGTCGAACGATGTGTGATTCTTGTAGTAAAAGAAACCTTCACCATCATCATCGTCGCGTTCTTTATTTCCAGTGAACTTGTCTGTCAAACCGTCCACCATCTGTCCATAGCACCGTTTTGCTCTTTCATAGATGTTGGCAAAGACAGGATAGCTGTAGGATGGGTAATATTTTCTCCTGGATTTTACGGAGTGGGGGTTTTGGTCCCTGCCTTTTGCAGCCAACGCATCAGCTTCCTCCACATGGTGTGTCAGATGGTCTTCCAGGTCATCTTCATGGTGGTGTCCACTAAGATCTCTCTTTTTTATTAACCATTCATTCTCGTCCTCAGTAATGTCCTCTCTCTCGCGATGCGAAAATTTCATCTTCCCGTACTCCCACGGAGGATACCTCCCCGCTTGGTTCGGATGGCCATTATGTTTTTGACTTTGTGTTCTACCTTGTGTGCCACCTTGCACGGTACCATGAGCGCTCTCTTGTTTGTAGTTTGTTCGCTCCCTTTTTGCAGCTCTACTATGTTCCCCCTTCCTCTGCGGGGGAGGATCCTTAAAACTCAGCAAGTCATCAATCTCTAGCAATACAGCCTCGTTTTCATCACTGCCATTTATTTCTTCGTCTATGAAGATGTCCATGCATAATATGGTTGGTTGAGCCACTTGGCGAGGGTTATTTGGCGGGGGGAATTCTCCCAGAGGGGAGCAGCAGCAAAGGTTCTATATGAGGATCTTCTTTTTTTAAATGTAAAAAAAAAAAAAAAAAAAAAAAAAAAAAGGACAAGATAATTATTCTTCACCTTTCTATATGAGGTTAAGTGAAGTCACTCATAAGGAGATGGATTCAAACGCGCATTGCCCCTGTACACGTGGGGGTCATCCACACGGTCTTCCGATAAAGTTGTGTGAATGAAGTGCGTTGAAACGAAGTAAATCAAATCCTCTTGACATGGTTTTGTTCTTCTCCTCGCCAAAAAGCCAACTGGGGCTGAGTTTACAGAATTATAAAAAAGGCCTCCAACCCAGCGGAGAGAACAATTACAAAATAGGGATCACCCTTAAGAAGGTTGTGCGGAGCAGAAACGGAAAAAGGAGAAAAGTAGAGAAACAAATGTGGGCGGCAAAGGAGAAGCCAAATGGGAATAGTAACGCCACGCGACCGAAGCGAAAAGACCTTTCAATTTAAAAAATAAAAAAATAAATAAATAAAATAAAATAACAGGGTTTAGAGGCATTCTCCGTATAAATGATTTCCCCCCAATTTTATTAGTAGGTACATTTAAAGTATTTTGAAAAGGTTGCATTTTTTTTTTTTTTTTTTTTTTTTTTCCTGGTCCTTTTTTCTCCTGTGGGAATGAAGCATGGTTGAGAAAAAAATAAAATTCTATGTCTCTCTTCCCCTGAGGGGTTACACAGCACTTGTTTCTTTTCCCCTTTACAAAAAGGGGGGCATTATTTATTACGCCGCCTCCTTTTCGGGCATCTGTCCAAATGTAAGGAAAAAAAAAAAAAAAAAAAAAGAACAATCGGTGAACTCACCGTGTGTTGTCTGATTCACAATGTGGACGACATGAATGGCTGATTGTCTCTGTTCGTGTCAAGGAGCCACGTACAGAGTAACAATATGGAACGTAGCAATGTGCAAAGCAGCCCATATACATTTGCGTACACGCTGCTACACTGTAGGAGGATTTTTGGCATGCCTGTGTCCCTTGGAACGTGCCGCTGCACACGTTTGGCTCCCTTACTATCAGCTCACTTCCCCCCACACACATGAGCATGCGCCCACGCGAGGGATGGCTTGGATGCCCCGGTAGCTTTTCCACCAAATTGTTGTGAGCTTTCTGTCTCTACCGCATGGGCAATTTAGTCGGGGAAGAGAGGTCCTTCATCGAAGTCGGTAGGAAGACGAAAATAAAAGGAAGTTGCAAAAAGAGAAAGGGCAGGAAAGAAAAAAAAAAAAAAAAAAAAAGCATAGCATAGAATAGCAAAGTAAAGGAGAAACCTTCCATCCACACAAATGCCGATCGATCATTGGAATGTATATTCGCTTTATTTCTCTCCCCTGCCTGGCTATTTCTTTTTTTTTTTTTTTTTTTTTTTTTTCCACCCAATTAAACGAACTATACTCCATCACATCGGAGCAGAAAAGTGATGTAGGAGTTTTGTTGCTTGGAAGTTTTTTTTTCTTTTTTTTCACCTAGAGGGAAGAAGGTTTCCAAATTTCGCTACTGTTTTAAGGTGCCCACTCGTTTTTTTCCTGTGGCATTTTTTACAAAATGGTCAGTCGCAAATGGTTGACATGAGAATTATACCCTTGCAAGTCCACATCGAAAAAAAAGGAAAGTCCCTTTTTTTTTTTTTTTTTTTTTTTTTCAATAAAATTTTTTGTGAAAGAAGTTTCCTTTCCGATACGCCACAATTTGAGTAGCTACACCTTGCGGTGTTGGCGGCGCAGGAGGAGGTAGAACATCCAAGGGAAAGTAACAAAAGTGGAAGAAAGGGGAGAGAGAGAAAAAAAAAAAAAAAAAAAAAAAATACACCGTAACGCTGAGGAGGAGGGTCGTCCATTCGTAAGCACACAAGGAGAGGACAACCATCAGTGTGGGGATAAGGGAAAAAAAAAAAAAAAAAAAAAGGATAACTACATATGTGCACGGAAGGAGGGATATATATCTACAACTGTGCATGAAGAATACAGTCTACTTTGGATAGAAGCTACCCTGTCTGCAGTCCGCAGAGACGCGACACTCTTCCCCCGTTCATAGACAATGATCAACGATATGCCCACCCAAATGGTGGATGACTCGGGGTTGAGCTTCAAAATTGTGGACGAGGATAGCGTACAGAGGTTCATCAAAAGTGCAGCCTACAACGAGTTGATTGACTTCATTACGCATTTAAACAATTCCGTAGTGGCGGTGGAGATGCATCCCTTGGATCATTTCTACGCACGAGAAGACAGGCGCGAAGGAGTAGCCACCCCCATTGACCAAGTCGACAACATCCTCATAATTTCACGCAACGTACAAAATGTACTTACTCTCATAAAAAGCATGAACAAGTATATAGATCTATGCCCCCCCATAAAACAACCGACTCGATTTGGTAATAAAGGTTTTCAAAATTTTTGTGATGAGTATTACAAAGAGATTGATGAAAAATTACCAACCATTTTAAGCCAGTCTGGATTACAGAACCTATCCGAACATATCTTCCAGTTGAGTTACTATTTAAAAAACTCCATAGGGAATAGAAAGCGAATTGATTATGGCACAGGGCATGAATTGAATTTTCTGCTCTTTCTCTTTTGCCTGAACAAGTTGCATTTTTTTGGCCCCCCTGACCACAAGCATCTCGTCCTCGTTCTCTACCGGCAGTACGATCAGCAGGGCACCCCTCGCAAGAAATGTGCCTTTCCGTGGAGCGAATTGTGCCACAGTCTATGTGGTCACAGAATGGTTGAGCATGCATATGAACCGTTCATCCGTGAGCATCAACATCTATGTATATTTAATTCTCCCTCCTAAACGCCCAGGTACCTCGAATGCGTGAGAAGAATCCAAATCACCTACACCGTGGAGCCAGCAGGGAGCAGAGGCGCCTGGGGGTTGGACGACTTCCAATTTTTAGTTTTTCTCTTTGGCGCTGCTCAGTTATCGTACAACACACAGATAAAGACGGATGATGTAAGGGGGAGTGTATTGCGGAAGGTGGTGGACCCCTTCTAATGATGCGACCTCTTGTTCGTCCAATTGTGTGTACATATTAGCGAGTCGGCACAAGTAGTACCTTCATTGGTAGACACTTTATTCTTATCTTACCATATATAATCATATACCTTTTTTTTTTTTTTTTTTTTTTTTTTTTTTTTTTTTTTTATTTCCTCGCTTTTCGCTACACTGGTCTTCAGATAGAGAAGAAGGAATTGCTGGAATTGTGGGCACCAAAGTACCTTTATTTTGACGCGCTGAAATACATTTCAATGGTAATGCCATGTCATGGCGATGAATTTGTTTCGCGCGAACTCCGTTTTGGTACTTGTTCCCGTTTAGCCCAACAATATGTTACATGCGTGCCTACACAGAGCTATATGTGTTTATCTGCGCATTGCACTTTTCCTCGCAGTTGAAGCACGCCCCCTTTCACGAATCCTCCCAAATGTTGTACGACATTTCGGGTGTGGAGACATGGTATGGCTAGCGAAATTTGAAGCATCTCTTCATTCCTTCAGATGATTTTATCCCCCCCCTGTAGCGCAGCTTTTTACGTGTGTATTGGTTCGCCGTCTGTGTAACTTCATTTTTTTCTCACCTTTTTTTTTCTGTTTTTAGGGAGAAGATTTGCTCGGGATTGTTGAAGATGTACCAAGCAGAGATCATCCAGAAGCGGCAAATCCTACAGCACATTTTATTCGGCAAACTGATTGATTTTTAACAGCGTTCCCTGTGGGGGCGTACTTCCTCATGGCAACTTTTTTTCTTTTCTTTTTTTTTTTTTTTTTTTTCTTTTTACGGATCTGTTTTTTTTTTTACCATGTGTGCATCCGCATGCAGTGTGGCATCTGGATGGGCACCGGAGCTCTTCGCACTTCACTTGATCTGGGAAGTGAGCTAAGTTGATGAACGTTGTCCATTTTTCTAAGCATATATATATATGTGTGTATTCATATATATCGTATATATTTATATTTTGATACCCCTTTTTGCGATTTCCCCGACGAAATAAAGCTGGGCATTTTTATTTGTGACAGAGCGGGCGCAGGTGCAACGCTCTGCACGTTGTCGGTTGTTGTGGAAAAAGGGGGCGCACATGGATAACAGGGAGATGGACATACCGACTGCGTGTCGGGGGAAGCATACCATCAGCTATTGTTAGTTCAGGAAAATTGGCAGTCAATTTTTGCCCCGACACGAATCATAAGAGGAGGTGCACTAGTGTGTCACCTCATGACCCAAAGAGCGAACTGTTCTCCGTCGCATTTCCATTTGCATCCATCTTTTATGCATATTTGCGTGCATGCTTATGTGCATATTTATGTGAATATTTATGAGGTGATTATGCCCCCCCCCGCGCCAGGAGTACACATGGAAGAATCCGCCCCAATCATATTAACGTAGAGGACAGGAGCAGGGGAAAAGAAAATCACAATCGACTTCACCACGTTATTTATTGAAAATCTTCCCATCCAGTGGTAGTCCTCCAAGTATAAATGTGTACGAATATTTTAAGGGGCGTCCCAAGTGAACTGCTTCGTTTTTTTCCCATCCTTAGTTTGACGATTGACCACTGGCTGCTTTGTGTTGTTCAACGTTGCGTTACGTTTTTGTGTCGTTTCGTTGATGTGTTTACGCGGCTACGCTTGTTCTTCGTTTCTTTGTTTGTTTCTTTTTTTTTTTTTTTTTTTATCCCTGTGGCGTTAGCGCCTCACCATCTGTGAAAATATACGAAGCGTGCCGCATTTGCTACAACTAGACACATTTTTTTTTTTTTTTTTTTTTTTTTTTTTTTTCCTTGGGACAAAACTAAGGAGTGACGAATGGCTGTTTTCGTAGATCATTTTTTGTTGCGAAAGATATTTTTTTACCCCAAAGGAGGTATCTTCCTTCCAAGGTTACTTCTACCTGTTAGGGATGCTTCTACCTGTTAGGAGTGCTTCTACCTGTTAGGGGTCCTCCTTCCTGTTAAAGGCGCTTCTTCCTGTAAAGAGTTCTCCACCCGTTTTTAACGATGCCAGCGGGCAACTTCGTTAATCTTTAGTCCATGTGTGATACTGCATGTACCTGAGGGTTCTGGGCAGCCCCTTTGCTGTTACTCTCCCTACGCGCCTTTCTCCTTGCTCTTTGCACCTCGTACCTTGTTTACTTCTCGTCCTCTCCACTCCTGATACAAAGATGCCCCCCCACCGTTTCCAAAAACTGGGGAACAGGCTCCTCTCGACCTTGTTAATTCACCCCAAGGCATCCCTGCTGTTTGTAGTACATCTTTTCCTTTTTAGACAAGGCACCTGCTTACGGCCTAGTGGAAGCAACACATTCGCAACTGACCTAACATGGGAGGAAGGGAGGAAGTTAGACTTGCCAACATGTAACACGTGTGACGCGGATGATGCCTGTTCCGTGTGTATCCATGAGAAGGGAGAGTCTGAGGTAACCACCCGGGGGGTATCTGTCAAGGAGAGCTGCAGAGCGTGTGTAATAATGCTAAATGAACGTCTCTTCCCCTCATCTTTATTTTATTTATTTTTTTTTTTTTTTCTCACCTGCAGAATATAATCCCCATGGTGGCCATCCCAAGCAAGCGCAAATATCTTCAAGAGAAAATTGAGAAAATAAAATCAGAGCTTCACCAAAATTTACCTGAGCAGAAATGGAAGAAAAAAAAGAAAAAAGAATCTTACAGTTTTTTTGAAGGGGAAGACGATGACAAGGGGGAGGTGGACGAAGAAGAAGGAGATTCCACTTCCCACGCGACGATGGACAACCAGATTTTCCATCATAACAAAGGAACCCATTACGAAGGGGAAGACAAGCACCCCGATGAGTTTCAAAAATGCGCCACTTCGGATTGTCACATGAATAAGGATGCTTCTGGAATTCCTGATTACCTTAGGCACTTTATGGATGGCTCAGAGGAGAAGGCCCAGACATCGTGGAGCAGTTGGAGCAGTGCCTTTAAAAAGAAGGAGGTTTCCTCTTCTACCGACCAAGTGACCCTACCCCTCCAGCAATTGCAAGATGTGAGCATTTACCTTCGGAGCTCTGCCGTATTTAGTTGTGTTTGGACGCGGAATCTGTGGAATATCCTACTGGCCAAACGTGTGCTCCACAGAATGATTTCCGCTTCTTCACCTCTTAATTACTCGCTCATCTAATAATCACATCCTCTTCACTGTTCCCTTCGCCGCAGAGCCAATACGTTGGGTATATCCAAATAGGCAACCCACCGCAAACGATCAGACCCATATTTGACACCGGGAGCACGTAAGTTTTGGAGAGAGGGACGGCAAGAAGGGGAAAGGCCATCCGCCACTTGGCGATGTTGTTACACATCGAAACAATCCCCTCATGTACGTATGCACACCCTTTATTTGAGCGTACAATACAACTATGTTTTCCCCTACGAAGGAACATCTGGGTCGTGAGCACCAAGTGCAAGGATGACACTTGTCTGAAGGTGCACCGGTACGACTACAAGCTATCTAAGAGCTTCCGCTACTACAAGCCGCGCACGAATCTGGATATCATGGTGGGGCGTCGTCGATGCGTACAAGGGTGTACGTGTGTGTAAAGATAGGCATACGCACGTTCTTATGCAATGACGCGGTTATGTTTTCATCTACTTATTTACGTCCACCCCCCCCCCTTATGTGAGCAGTTTGGCACGGGAATAATCCAAGGCGTGATCGGTGTGGAGAACTTCCGCATAGGACCGTTCAAGTTATTCAACCAACCCTTCGGTCTCGTAAAGCGCGAGAAAAGGAGTGAAGCAAAGTCAAACGTCTTTGAGAGAATTAACTTCGAAGGCATAGTTGGGTTGGCATTCCCAGCAATGCTATCGACAGGAAAAACAACCATCTATGAAAACCTTATGGACACATATAAGCTCAGCCATAACGAGTTCTCTATATATATAGGAAAAGACAATAAACATTCAGCTTTAATTTTTGGAGGAGTGGACAGACGCTTTTTCGAGGGAGACATTTATATGTTTCCAGTGGTAAAAGAATACTACTGGGAAATAGAATTTGACGGACTGTACATTGATCATCAGAAATTTTGTTGTGATTCCAGTTCCATTGTTTACGACATGAGAAAGAAAGAAAAAAAAAAAGGGAAAGTGCACAGAAATTCTTTTGTGAGGAAATACTTGAAAAAAAAAACTGACTTGATGAATATGTCGAGTGTTTGGCACCACCGTCGGGAAGGCGCAGAAGTAGACTCAAAGGAGGATCAATCAGGGATAGATCTCTCTGAGGAGGAGAAAGATGGAGAACATTCCATCAGGGGCGAAGTAAACACATATGGTGTTCATCCGGGAAGACATGGTAAAGGGGTACACAGCCGACAGCAGAGGCGACACAGGCGACATGGATGGAGAAGACACATGAGAAGAGTCAACCACCGAGGAAAGGATAATAAATTGAAGAAAAACAAAAACTACCTCATCTTCGATTCTGGGACATCTTACAATAGTGTTCCTAAGTCGGAGATCAAGTACTTCTTCAAGATCCTTCCTTCGAAGGTACGTTTGGAAAAATCGTCTGAACAGGACATAAAATGGCTAGTTGGCAAAAAAAAAAAAAAAAAAAACACACACACACACACATACAACACGGGCAGTGCGCAAAATGGCTAGCTGCAAAAAAAAAAAAAAAAAAAAAAAATCTCCACTTTACCCCCCGCAGAAATGTGACGACAGCAACATAGAGGAAGTAGTGGCTAGTTACCCTAACCTGACCTACGTCATTGTAATTCGATCATCACGCGCGCCATTTAAATAGTACACGCGTGCTTGAAGCACTGTAAGCATTCATACACCCGAAACTTTGCAAACGCTCGTCATTGGAAATGTGCCACTCTCCCCTACCCCCGCAGAACAACATGCCCTTCACGCTGACGCCGGCGCAGTACCTTGTCCGGAAGTCCAACATGTGCAAGCCGGCGTTCATGGAAATAGAAGTTTCGCCTGAATATGGCCACGCATACATTTTGGGGAATGCGACTTTCATGAGATACTACTACACCGTCTACAGACGCGGAGATGGGAACAAGAGCTCCTACGTAAGCAGAAAGAGCGTTTGGTGTGGCGGAAGAGTAGCGCCACGGTTCATTTGAAAATGGTGTTCATTGGTAGGCGTCCCACACGCCTCATCGTCCTTTCTGCGTTCCTTATAATCTTGTGAATGCTTTTTTTACCTTTCTTCACGTTTTACCCACATACAACAGGTGGGCATTGCAAAGGCAGTGCACGCAGAAGACAATGAGGAGTATCTGACCAACCTGCAGAGGAAGATGAACCAAATGGAGTAGACCCCGCCCGTTCGTATTAACCCACTGTAATGGGTTAAAATGGGTGCTTCTTTTTTTTTTTTTTTTTATATGTTTTGTTTTTTTATATGTTTTTTTTTTTTTTTAATTTAATTTAATTTTTTTTTTTTGTATGTTTTGTTTTTGTAAAGATGTATTGACAGCCGGACCGTGGGCACAAATGGGAAAAGAAGGCAATCAGGTCATACGTTATTACTGTGGCGAAATAAAGTTATATCAAGTGAATAACAAAAAAAGGGGAAGGACATATGTGGCTGGGACGACGGACGAGTGCATGCCATTTGGGTGCACCACCTCAAGGTTGCTTGGGCCCCGCCTTGGGCCCCTTGTCCTTCGTCTTCCCCCCCTTGGAGTACTTATTCAGAATCTGCGTGAGGATATTTTCGAAGGTGGACAGCTGGCAATTCTTCGTGAGTACAATGAGGGGAGCCAACTCACAGTAGGGAGGGACGTCAAAGGTTTCAGCCTTTTTATCATTTTCGATAATTTTCTCGTAATCGGGCATGTATGTTTTGTAAAAGAACTTCAAATTGGAGGTGGAATTTTTTTTATTTTCATTAAAATGTTGAAAAACGTGAGAAAATACATTTGCCTTTTTGCTTTCCTTCGGGTCATGCTCATTGTTCTTCTCAAAGTGGTGGTCAATTTTCTGCTGAAAAGGTCTCTCAATCTTGTGTTGGAATGGGCGCTCTATTTTGTGTTGGAGGCTGTGCTGGAAAGTACTCCTTCCGGATTCATTTTCGAGCATGTTGTTTCTTCTTCCATTAAAATGTTTATTGGTAGTAGGTTCTCCTTCCAACTCGATTTGCATTGGGTTTATATAGAAGGATCTATCACTAACGCAAGAAACGCTCCGATGTATTTTGTGATTACCTTCTGGTGTCGCCATGTCAATGGTACAGTCATGTTCATACGTTAATAAATTTTCCTTTGTGATGTCTTCTTTTTTTTTCTTTTCGTATTCTACATTTAATCCATCTGTTTGTTTGTATTTTTTTTTTCTCAAATTGGAACTAATAGATCTGACCATGTAGCTTCCAGTCCTTGTGGTGTTTTTGTTTATTGAACTGAGCTTTTCGTGCACTCCTCCAAACTGGAAAGACATATCTCTTTTGTAGACCCCATGGTGGAACTTTGCGTCTTCTCCCTCTTCTTCTTCCTCTCCTCTTCGGAATAGGTTTGCCGATGTGGATGAAAATTGACTCCACAATCCACTCCTGCGCACCGTGTCCTTTCTGATCGAAGTGTCATTCCTATGCGCAGAGTTGCTTCTTCCTATGCTAGCTCTTTCGCAGTTGTTCCTGCTGATATTTCCCTTTTCACTTTCGAGACGACCATTTTCACCTTTCCTTTCCGGGCTGATCAGTCCGCACTGCAAACTCGGCTTGCACGCACCTAAGCCAGCCGCCTTCCCCTCCACGTTGTCTACCAACCGGAATGCGTTACCAGAGCTTACATTCTCTTTGTCCTTCTGCCCCTGCGACCCCGCCTGTGAAAGGGAGTTGTTAGACTCCACCTTCTCCGATGCGGATGCGCCGTGATCATTGGTTGTTGTGTTAGCCTTCCCCTCAATGTACTTCTCCATAGGGGAACTTTCCCCCGGTTGTCCTTCACCCGAGTGCTTCTTGGCCCCCTTGCTCACAACAGAGTTTGCACGACTTACCTGACTGGACGGGTTCACCTCTCCCCCCCCTGTGCCTCTCTTAGTGTCATCGACGTATTTGCTAATGTGTCTCTCGTACTTTTGTTGTTGCGCCTTGGCGTCTTTTTCAAGAAGTTCATAGTTCTGTCCGAACCCATCTTTCGCCCCAGAGCTGAACAATATTTCGATTCTAAATCTGTTACTATCATTTCTCTTTAGCTGTTTCCTCTCCCAGACTCTAAAAACTAGATGTGATAAGTAGTGCAAGTCTGTGACGTCTCCTACACTTTTAATGGAATCATTGTCTATTATATTTTGGCCTGTCGAACTGTCTATATTTTTAGCATGGATCAAAATACTTAACAAAGATATCATATGCGAAGCTGATGTAACGTAGTATCTGGACCTAACCATCCTCCAAGGGGAGCGAATTCCTAACCTCCTTGCATCTGTTTCTTTCAGTCTAATTATATCTTCATCATCGTCATGGTCTTGTTCTTCTTCTCCGTCATCGTCAACTTCTTCATCAACTTTTTCTTCATCTTTTTCATCTTCTGCTTCTGCTTCTTCCTTTTTCTTTTCCTTCTTCCCCTCCAGCATGTTATCCACCAATCTATCTGTCTCCTCTCTTTGGCACTCCTGATTTGTTTTTTCCTCTACCTTCCTCTGCACCTTGTTGTTACGGCCCTGCTCGTTTTCCATTCCTTCTTTTTCTCCCTGTTGTGTAAATTCGTGGCCATTCCGAGATGTGTCCTTTCGCTCTGTGCCATTCGTTCCTTCCACCTTTACACTATTTTGTAGATCGAACCTTGTGATTACCTTCCCACGTAACTCCTTCGCGGCTGTGTCGCTACCACTTCCACTAATTCCTCCTGCACCTCTCATCCAGATACTCCTATTTCCCTTTTTATCTAGTCCCCTATAATCACTAGCCACTTCGAGATGGTCTTCTCTTTTCAAATTCAGTTCACTCTCCTTGGCGTTTTTTATTTTTTTCATTTTCTGTTTTTCGTTGTTCTCTTTTCTGTACTTATTCTGGTGGGCCCACAGATCCGATGAGTTGATCACCAGTGCCTCCTTCTTGTTGATCAGCTTGGGTCCATACAGGTCCTTCGCGTTGATGTTGTACGTGACACCTCCTGCCGCCGCTCTGAAGGGGTTCTTCTCGTTTTGGCTGATACGCGCATGGGTACCAGAAGCGCAGCCAACCATGCCTACGATGGTACTGCCGACATTGCCGCTAGCCGTTCTACGAATAGTGCCTCCCCCGCTATGGGTCGAACCACCCTGTAGATCACCCGCCGCATACGTAGATGCAGATGCAGATGCAGACGCACCTTCCGTGCGGATTTCGCCTTCCTCTGGCCTCTCCCCCTTGTTGCGCTTTGAGCGCTCAAGGAGGCCATCGTCACTCAGGTTCGTGGGGCCGCCCTTACACTTATCCTGTCCGTTCGACTGCGCACCTCTTGTAGATTCTACATCTGTTGTCGGCTCCGCACCAGTTATCAACTGCACACCTGTTGATTTTTTTCCTACTTCGGGTGAAGCTTCCTCCCCAACGGGAGCTGCAGCTTGCGCATTCTTTTCATTTTTTCCATCCTTCCGGTTGAGTTCTCTGTAAATGGACTTCTTCCCCTGGGGCGTGCTTGAGAAGGCCTCACTAAGGTATGCGCCACCAGGGTAAGCAGCACCAGGGTAAGCAGCACCAGGGTAAGCAGCACCAGGGTAAGCAGCACCAGGGTAAGCAGCACCAGGGTAAGCAGCACCAGGGTAAGCAGCACCAGGGTAAGCGCCGCCAGGGTAAGTGCCACCAGGGTAAGTGCCACCAGGGTAAGCGCCACTAGAGGGGACCGCTGTTGCCGCGTTGCCTGCTACTGAACTGGAGTCGGACTCATTGCACACTGACGCCCCGGTGTTTCTGGCACCCGGGTCCGTGGCGATGGTCGTGGCGATGAGATGCTCTCCTCCCTTCTGTAGACGATTATCAATGAAAATTTGTCTGGAGTCATACTTACACATGCTAAATGATTTGGGCGTGTCTTTTTGTATTTCCTTGTCTAGCCAATTTGCGTGCTGTGCATCTATTTTGCCATTTTCCAGAATCTGTTGTTGTGGGTTCTTTTCATTCAATGGCATGGGTGTCTTGTCTCCCTTGGATGGGTTGAACGAGTTAATATAGGAAATATTCAGAGCATTTTTTAAGTCAAAGTATCCTTTGTTGTTTCTTTTATTACGAACTTCTTCATCTCTGTAGAATGTAACGTCGTGTATCAGTTTTCGAAGAAGTTTTCCTACAATATTAACTCCGATTTTAACTTTTTCTTCAGGTGTGATTCCGTATTCTGCTTGAGAAATAAAATTAGCTAACGGTTCTATTTGGTTGTAAATTTCGAAAGCCTTGTCTAGTCCACAACCAAGATAGGAATGGTGATGTATGAGATCAAATCTTATGTTATCTACAATATCTGGTATTTTAGATGTATCATAATTATTTTTATTTTTTCTGAACCACATCTTTGTCAATGATTTCCATCTCACTTGTATTTCATGCAGAATATCTATTACATACAATGCGTACTCATCATAAGGGAAGAGGTTTAGCCACTTTTGTACTTCCTGATTTAATCCCTTCAAAAAATCATAGATGGTTTTCCTTATTTTTTCCATGAGTTGAAAAAAGTTTGATATTTTTCTTAATGATTCACGTAATCCTCTGGCATGCTTTCCAGATGTAAGTTTCTTTAACAAATCTTCATCTATATCTTTGTCTTCATTCAGTAAGTTGTCTATGTATTGTTTACACTGGGTTCTATTTAGACTGGGTCTGTTATCATCCAGCAAACTATGCGCTTTGGAATTCCTAATCACCATGGCCACTAAAATTGGAGTGAGCTCTCCATCCAAATCTAAAAATCCCTTTGTAAAAGCGGCAGATGTTATTTGGCACCTCCCTTCATCTGATGTAAATATTTTGAAATCATGCCTGAAGGTGGAGTGTAATCGTAATAACCCGTCTGAATCTCCGGGGTACAGTGTTGCTCGAAATCTCTTCCCCAAATTTTCAGACTGCCTCCTTCCCATCCTGGTCAGTTCTCCTCCCCACTTCGCCACCGTTAGAATTTTAGTAACAACAATTTTACCGTTCACCACTACGAATTCCACTGGTTTCAATTGTATCTTTCTATTTATGCCTGTGAACCCATCTCCCCGCTCCAAAACTTTCTGTAGTGTCTTGTGATTTTCGATGGTAATCTGGCACTCACTGATTTTGGCCTCCAGATCTTCCTGCGTCATCGCGGCGTGGGGGCGTGCCTCTGATACATCACCCTTAGGGGTAACCACATCACTGCCCCTTGTTATAGCGCCACCGTTAAGAGATGCCTCTGTGTCATTTTTCCCTACGGCATCAGTTCTCACGGCATCAGTTCTCACGGCCTCTTCCGCCCTCCTCGCCTCGGCCTCCGCCTTGAGAGCCTTGTACTCCTTCTCGATATCGCCCAGGATGATGTTGTTGCGCAAGAAGAGATCCTGGAGCTCCTCTGGCGACTTGAACTTGATTTCCTTCTTCGCGTACTCCTTGTAGAGGTTGTCTCGGCGCTCCTCCTCGTCTTCTGCCTGGGCCCCTGCACTGTTCGCACTGTTCGCACTGTTCTCAGTATGCGCAGTATTTGCACCATTCGCAGTATTTGCATTGTTCGCACTGTTCTCAGTATGCGCAGTATGCGCAGTATTCGCAGCACTTGCAACCTTGGCAGCGCCTGCCGCGTCGTCCGTGTCGGGCGCGCCAGAAGCACTCGTCACCTCGCCGCTCTTCTGCGAAATGAACGATATTTTGCTGTACGTGGAGGGTGCCTTGGCCAAGGCGTCGTACTGGAACATGGAGGAATCCACCCGATTGGAGGGCACGCAGCTAATGGTTAAATTATTACTTCCATTGTTCTGACCAATGTGACTAGGCTTGGTCTGATCATCTGCAGTGAGCTTGTTCTCAATCACGTTGTATAGATTTTCTTCACAATTGAAGTAGTCCAAAAGGAGAGGACGATCTGTGAGGAACTTCATTTTCTGTTTGGGCTTCCTATCACCATGACGCATAACAATAATGACGGAACATAATTCCTCATGGTGAGAACAATGGAGATCATCTGGTTGTCTGAATGTTTTCCTCAACACCTCTTCTTCGTTTTCAATGTTGTACCAGTTATCCGCAAGGTCTCTTGGTATGATATTATATTTTTCTTCCAGCTTTGCTAAAAACATGGCCCTCAAAATGTGTGCACAGTCGTTGTAATATTTTATGTTACCCTTTACGAAAGACCATCCGTTGACATCACAGACGAAAGGGCCCATCGTTGTTCTCAAAATATCGAATCCACAAACTGTTTGTTGAAATGCCTCCACGATTCGGTAGGCAATTAGTTTCTCTGCTTCTGACAGAATAACAGCGTATCTAACTTCCTTCCCGTCAGATGTTCTACACACCTTTCCATCAAGTGCTGGGGATTTCCTTGCTTCTGCATGTGCAAACATCTGCCCAACGGTGTATACTTTTACATCTGTACCAAAGGTGGAAAGGAATTCTTCATATATATAAGTACCGTTATTCCTAACCTTGTGTACATCAGGGCAATATTCACTACTCCTGTCTTTAACCTTCCTAAAGAGCTTTTTACATCCCCCACCAGTGTTTTTTGGGTAATAAATCCAGTTATTGTGATTATCTGCATTGATTGGTTTTTCTATAAAAGGTTTATTCAATCTAATGTTGTTATAAACGATATAATCGTAATATTCTTCAAATGCATGTTCTCCTCTCTTCACAGCATCATGGTCCACGACAACATAATTCGCATGTGGCACTTTCCATTTTTTTAACTCCTCATAAATTTGCAACCTTGACCTTAAAATTAACTGTCTGCTTAAATTGTTTAAGGTGATTGGCTTGTATTTTTTAACATACTCGATGGCTTTATTTAGAGGAAACCCTGTGGAATAAAACGCTATCAAGCAATCCACTATGGGCCATGAGTCGATATCATGGTTTAAAATCATGTCTTCTTTAAATTTTATAATATTGAAATCTCCACTTTTGGCTAGCCTTTTCAAGATACACTCCATGGGTGCGCTCTCCACCTTACTCTCCATGGCACACACGCCCAGAGTAAACTTCTTTATTATGCCCGAGTCATCTTTGCTCACGTTTTCAAACAGCTTCTCCTCGTCCAGGGACCCCCCGTGCTTCCGCACCTTCATTGGCAAAGGTGGCGTCGCAAATAGTTATCCACGTTGGCGGGAAAAGGAAAAAAAAAGTAATAAACAAGTGAACCACGTTAAGTGATAAAGTTATGCAACCAACAAATGAACAACCTTCTTGAACTCTGAATGGGTGAGGGCTTCCTCACAAATTTTACACAGGGCCATGCATCACGCAAGGAGACCTGCGCAATCAGCAAAAGGATTGTTCGGGATTATTCAGGACCGACCACCCTTTTGGGGGATGCACAAAAATGCCAAAGTACCTTATGTAGAATTTGGTTAATAAAAAAATGGTGGGAAAAAAAATTGAAGCTACTCTTACAGCTCAGTTTAGAAAAAATTTTATGTGCGTGCAATGCTATGGTCGTGTGCGCTTCACAAATTGCTGAACTTGGAATGTGGCGACGCAAAAACTGGCCGAGATGACCCATTCCCCCCCTCCACATTCCCTGCAGTAGAACGCAAAAGTGTTAACCCTTACTCGGGCACAGGAAAATGGGAGCAAGTCCTTTTTTTTTTTTTTTTTTCCTGAAGCACATTAATGCGCCTTCCTTGTGACCCATCTTGCCAACCTCCCGTGATGAAGTACCCTTTTTTTTTTTTTTTTTTTTTTTTTCCAAATTTTATGAGAAATGGCACGTGGAAGTTACCCCTATAGTGGAACCTCCAGCCCCTGTCCCTCCTGGTGTACCTTGGTACCTTCTGTGGGGTTCGTGTCGAAGTGACCAATTGTATTTTCCTTGATTCGCTTATTAAATCCTTCCGTTGGAGAGGTACACTTTGTTGTTCCCCTGCAGTATGACAGATGAGTGAACTCCGTCTAAAATTTTGGCACACCATTGGGGGATCCCCACTTTGGAGAGAGCACTCCCCTATTCAGCTTGATGAACGTCGTTTCGGAAAAGCCCAGGTGGTATAGCTAACAAAAGGGCGGTTCCTCTTTTTTGTTGTGTCGTATTCCTTTGTAAAACACGACCAAGTGTAGGTAACATAAACTGCAGAAAATACCCACCTCCCCTCCTTTTACACGCGTGACGATGAACAGACAGGTGAGCCCAGGATGAAGCGAAAGGGAAAACGTAGCAGCTAGCCAAAAAAAAAAAAAAAAAAAAAAGAAAAATTAGCTAGCCAGGAAAAAAAAAAAAATTAGATCGTGCAACATGCAGAAGGATAACGGAGTAGTCCCCCTTTTGGAAAGGCCAAATGTAAAGGAAATTAACAAACACATCGAAGCTAGCGGATTGGTATTATGTCTCATCCTTAATGAAAAAGACTCCCCATCACTTACCTCTCCATCCAATTACCTTCTGCATGTCCATAGGTACATGTACCTGTCCAACATAGTTCCGAAATGTATAGAGTATTTTGGGTCCTTTGTTTTTCCCTTTTATGGTAACAAATTTGGGGTGTACTTTGAATGCATACAGGAGAGGAGAAAAAGAAGAGGAGGGACCCCATTACCTCTTCACCCAAATGGGAAAGAACACCAGGAAAAGTCTACCGTAACATGCCCCATTATTAATAACACAACATCTGAAATGCCCCCCTCCTCCTGTGGAGAAGATCCCAATTGGAGAACCGAGGTTGATAAATCCCTCCAGGAGAGGATCCTCCTCGATTGGAGACTCCCTATAGGGGTACTGTTCGATATATACTGCGATGTGGAAGGGGAGGATTGGAGTTTGCCAATCTTAGAAGAACAGCAAACAAACTGGAAGAGATGCTCCAGTGGGGAATTATTTCCTGACCATGTTAGCGTTTTAGAGATTACTCCAAATCGGACAAGTAATTTACTTGACGAAGCTGAGAGAGAGTATGTAGATAGGGACGAGAACCCAAGCAAAGCTCCATTGAATGGTGCAACAAAGGGTTCCGTCAGTGGGGAGAAGGCATGTAGTAGGGATGAAGATGAAACCCATGAAAAAAGAAACAGAACAAAAGTAGAAGATCCCCGTGTTAAACACTACCACATGCGAATGAACAAACAAGTAAATAATGACTGGTATGATCAGCAATTTTTAAGCATAGCGGATAGGAACGTCCCATGGAGGTTGGTTGTACACTTCAAGGATGAAGAAAACTACAAGGCACATTTCGCAAGAGGGGGAGGAAACAAAATGAATTACGATGGAAACATCAACCTGTTGCCCTACAACACCTGCATACCTCTGTATAGAGGATTTCACGACTTTGAAGAATGCCTCATCAATCAGCTGAAAAAGGCGAACTACGTGATTAACAAAAATAATAGGGTGCTTCAGATGTTGCCGCAGCAAGTGGAAAATGACTTACTGCAGAATTTGAAACGGTTTGACGTAGAAAATATTTGTGCCTTGTATAGGGAGCACATTGATTATAATATGGTCCGTTTTGTGGATTACTTTAACGCCAAGTGTGCACAGGTACAGCAAGACGGGGACAACGGCACCACCAGCGGGGAGCACAATTCCGTGTGCGCCCTTATGAAGGACGGAAACATGGTTAAGGAGATACCCATAATTATACACATTTATGGACCCCCATACAATCAGGTGTTGACGAAATGTCCTTTGTTCAAAATTGCGCCCACAGACGGGACTGAAAATACCATCGACGGTTTTTTCGCCAACACGTTGGGGGACTTTCTGCATGAGCAGTTCCCTTCCTTTTTTAGGAAAATAAAAAAACACGCAACAGAAGGAGGGGTAGCAGTGGTGCAGGATAACTCAAACGATCACAGGGCAAAGGGTGAGGTTGGCGCACAAGGTCACGTTCTTCCAGACAATGCAGTGGCGGATGCGGTGTCAGCAACTGTAGAAGCCGTGCCAAGTGCACCCCCCGACGGGGAAAGCATTTTTTATTTTGTCGAAGACGATTACTTAATTTTCAGCCCCTACATGTTCATAATAATCAACGGGATTCAAATTCCGCTGAAGACGCCACTCTATTGGCTCGCCGCTAACTTTTCCCAATTTGATAATTTTCTGCACGTTATTCTCCGTGTACCCCCCTACTGAGGATGTGTGTGCTCACCTTCGGCCAAGCCCTCCCATATGGAACACATTTCCCTTCCACTCGGTTTGGCGTTTCCATTTGTTTGTTTTGTTTTCTTTTTGCAGATTTGTGGCTAACCGTGGTAGAGAATGGCACATAAGGGGGAAATGTCCGTATTTGTCGATGGGCTCGGAGTTACCATAGACCCCATGTGTGTGTGTGTGTGTGTGTAAATGTGCATATGTTTTTTTTTTTTTTTTTCCTGGCTAGCTAATTTTTTTTTTTTTTTTTTTTTTTTTTTTGGCTAGCTGCTACGTTTTTCCTTTTTTTAAACAATTTCCCAACGAATTTCACCTTTGAGCCGAGTTTGGCCGTTCCCCGCGATGGTAAAGAAAAGGACAGAAAAAAAAAAAAGTAGTAACTCTACATTTGCGCGTGATCATAGGGAGATGATAACAGAACGGTTGCTAACGAGGAAGTAACGACATCACCCTGTATCGCGGGAACACCTTGGTAACCCCTCCCGGATGAACAAAAACCCAACATGTGCGAACGGCTGTACAGAAAAATAAAAGAACTGGAGTGCGAGTCGAATCTGTACCTATCAAACAACAAGGCGCTATTCGAGAGTATACATCAGTTGCTGAGGGAAGGAGTGCCCTCCATCCCAAGCGCCTGCTACGTGGACGACAAGGTGGCGGACAGAGAAACCAACAGGTACGTTTTGACCAAGTACATTTACGACGCGGATGGCATTATCTACAAAGTGGAAGCACACTCCAAGGTAACACTAGAGAAGGAAACGAACGCAACACAAAAATTTTTGGATGAAGAATACTTAACAGATAACGAAGTGGAGGATATGTACAAAGAAGACCAGTACAACGTGCTAGACTCAGTGCAAATATACGTAGCACATAGCCATTTTGAGCATGTATGGAATGAGCATACCATGCAATATTTCCTGAGCTGTTATCACGATGAACAAAATTTAAAAATACATACACATATATTGGAGAAGGAGGAATTTGGCTACGACATTCAAATTGAATTATTTGAAGTACCAAGGACACCAGAGAAGATGCTACTGGTGGCAAATCACTTGTCAAAAATACGAGAAGCATTACAATGTGGCCCTTTCATGCACTTTTTCCTGTCCAATATACATGTACAGGAAAATTCTTTCACTAAATTTATTATTAGACGTAATGAAGTAATATATCTGTTGAAGAAAAACGACTATGTTTTGGTCATTCTATCTGTGCACTATGTGGATAAGCATGACCGCTGTATCGTCCTTGGTGTGTGCAAGAGCATTCATGCCACAACAAAGTCGATGGATTTACATGGACATCTGGACTTTTCCTTTTATAGTGACTTTCCCGCTCATTTGGTGCCTTCGGAATTATTCGTCTACGAAGGGACAGACAATGGAGACAGCTGTAATTATGACACATGCATGGAGGGGAGCGATAACACGGATAGTGGTGTCAACTTGGATGCTACATCCGATCCTTGCTACCTACCTCAGCGTAGCGAACAGACACAGACCACTTCCCCCAACGTTGGGTTCGTGGCCATAAAAATGGATGCCAAGTTGTTCGCTGGGTGTAAGGATTTCTCCGAATTGATCCAGATATCGAGTAGGGTGTCCCATATCATCGTGTCCTTCCGAGATTTCCTCAACAACGCTGCGGTGCTGTACCGAATGCGGCGGCGCAGGGCTGTATAAGGATGTGGGGGGAAAGACACATGCAAAAAAAAAGTGGGGGATAGGTCCTATGGGATAGCATTATTTTTCTCCCATTATTTAAATCGTCATGCAGGTGAGCCCTACAGGTACCTTCTTAACCAAATATGACATGCCAATTGATGGGGGGGGAGGGGGTACCTTCTCTCTCTACCGCGCTTTGTACCATTTTGTTGCGTGTGAACACCTTCCCCTTTTTCTTAGGTATTTAAAATTTTCTGAGCACTATGCAAGGGTTGCAGCATTGCTTCCTTCTTCCCATTCGAGTGGTAATTCGCCGAGTTTGTTTAGCCGCAATTTAGGGAGAGTCGCGACGTGGTTAATCTTGTGCTTCGCTTTTTCTCCCCTACGAACGAGCACCCCTTATTGTGTTCTCTCTTTGTATTTTCCCCGTTTGGCCCGCTGAACAGTAAAAAAAAAAAAAAAAAAAAAAAAAAAAAAGGAAGAAAAGGAAGAAGAAAAAAAAAGAGAGCATATATGCACATGCACATTACGTACATGTAGTAGCCCTGGTGTGCCTCTTCAAGCTCCTACCGTGAGGGATGGAGTGGGGTAAACGAGGCTATCATGCGGGGAAAAAAATGCCCGTCCACATGCAGAAGTGCAAAGTCTGGGGGTGAAGAAGAACCACTTGATGGGTCCCTCCTAGGGTGACCATCTAAGCGTACTCTCTCAGTAAATCACCCCCCCCTCCCTTCCTCTCTACGGTGAAGCAACAGATGTGCGTTTCACTTATGTATGAGGTATGAAGATGTCCTCTCTCCCCCCCCCTACACACACATCCCATTCTGCCCCTTTAAAAGGAGCCCAAGTGTATCGCTTTTTCGCAACGTCATCGCTACGGCGTCGCTCCTCCGCACGATGGGTTCTCCCTCCCCAGATATGGAAAGTCTGCAAATAGCTAGCTGGAATGTGAACGGTTGGAAGAAGAGCTGTGAGTTAATAAAGCAAAGGGAAGTTACAGTGGCCCATTTTTTGAAAAAGCTTAATATTGACATTCTATGTTTACAAGAAACAAAGACGAATAACCCAACCATTGAAAATGAGTCCAGCTTGTTAGATGCATATTCGGATGAATACGAATCCTACTGGACGTGTTGCAAGAGGAGAGGAGGTGGAGAAAAGATACAGAGGGGATACTCTGGGCTTGCTACGTATGTGGGAAATAAGGCAAAAATTATTTGTTGTTGTAGTGATCCATTCCGGAACTTTTTTTTTTCCGTGGATGGTTTTTCGGAGGAGGACCTACTAGTGTCGAGGTGTTTTCCGCGGGACAATTCATCCGTGTCATTTTACGCATTTCCACATGATAGTGGGGAGGTTACCGATGCACTTAGCAGTGGTTATGGAGAACAGAAATGTCAGACACCACGCCAAATCCAACCCCCTGATGCTCCGCTACAGAGAGTGAGTGATATGTTCAATGAAGGGAGAGTGCTCATTACCATCCACAAAGAGTTCGTGTTGGTTAATGTATACGCCCCGTACTCTGGATGCAATTACAACCGTCTCGACTACAAAATGAGATTTCTCCATGCAGTTCGAAGCAAGCTCCTTGAGTTGAGAATAACGACGGGTCTACCAATTATCCTCGTGGGAGACCTGAACATATCCTTCCGAAACAGAGATGTGCACTACCTGAACAATGTAATAAATCTGCATGAAGTACAAAAAGATATGAACAAGGTGAACATACGAGAGGACCTAAAACAGAGGATATGCAAGCAGATACCTATCATCATAGAGACACTGAGTAGTCGGGACAATTTTATTATTAAGAAGCAGAAAGGGGAAAATGGTGAGTCGTTTCGACTGTACTTGAATTTTAAGGGGGATGTCAAAAGGGTCGGAACGAGCTTTACTTCGATGGAGGAGATTTTTTTTTTTTTTTCGTTGGATCCGGTGTTCGTGGAGGACAAGTACGCTGGGGTCTACCCGAACGACTTTTTCTTCTTCCTGCGGGCGCCCGGGGGGGGCATCCAGCGTGGGGACGACAAAGGGGGGGACAACAAAGACGGGGACAACAAATATGGGGACAACAAATATGGGGACAACAAATATGGGGACAACAAATATGGGGGCATCCAACGTGGGGAAGACGAAGGGGGGGACGATGAAGGGGGGGACGATGAAGGGGGGGACGATGAAGGGGGGGACGATGAAGGGGGGGACGATGAAGGGGGGGATGATGAAGGGGGGGACGATGAAGGGGGGGATGATGAAGGGGGGGATGATGAAGGGGGGGATGATGAAGGAATTGTGCACAGCGGGGAGGACCCCCCCAAGCGGTCGGAGACCCATCACGGCAATCACGTAGAGCGCGACATGTACGATTCCTTCGCTAAGGAAAGAGAAAAGATTTGTTCTCACTTCATGAAGAAGGAATATGCCCCCATACAAGAATACCTCCTCCGCATGGAGGAAAAGAACGTGAAGTACAATATTAGAAGAATTACTACCCATGGAGAGTGTAGGAGGATACTGTGTAGATATTCGTTCCGTAACTGTATCGAGGGAAAGTACAACGTAAAGAAGGCCAACACTCTCTACTTAAAGCACTTTAATGATATCCTTCTATCGTTAGGAACGTTTCTTTCGAAGGAAGATCTTCTAAAAGTTGCCAACGCCCTTGGATACTCTTCCTCCCCTGAGTGCTGTACGAACTTTGTGAAGAACCTAATATGTGAAGACAGAATGGTAGACACGTTCTCCTTTTTTTATCCGTCACTTAACGGGAAGTTCACCTGTTGGGATACGTATAAACAACACCGGGTGAGCAATGAAGGTTCACGCATAGACTACATTTTTGTTGATTTCATTTTGTATGAACGTCTGATCAGGAGCCACTCCCACTTGTACGCCTCGCCAGTTGTCATGACGGAGGAGCTTAGGGCATTGCTGAGACGAGAGGGTGATGCCAAGGGAGAGGGTGATGCCAAGGGAGAGGGTGATGCCAAGGGAGAGGGTGATACCAAGGGAGAGGGTCGTGACGAAGCAAACAATGGAATCGTAATGGATGATGATTCATCAAAGAAAGGGGTAAACAGTGCTAACACTGATACGGGTGACCCCTGCGAGGAAAACTACTTGTGTGTAAATTCCCCTCAGAACAACTGCAACTACGCCAACTACTTCAATCGGTTAAGGAAAAAAAGGGGGAGAAACCCCCCGGAGGAGGAATGGGTGAGTGAACAGGAAGAAGACATTTACCATTTCCAGTTTAAGCTCCGAAGTTACATAGGCTTTATCTACACCTCGCCGCGCTTGAGCGATCACATAGCAGTTAATTGTACCTTTATGGCAAGGACACAGTCTGGAGGAACAAAGAAAAGAAAAGAAGTACCCATATGTTTTTCAGGAGAACCTACCATACCTCTGCGCAGTTTCTGTTCTTCAGAGAAACAATATGTTACCTTCTTTCCAATTTACTTAATTGACCCTGCGCTTTTTTCTGGATACACCTTCGAGATCTTAAACCCTGTTCATGCGCATGGCGGCACATGTCCTAGCATCACCATGGCTCAGCCCCATAAAAAGACGAGCAAGATAACGCAGTACTTTAGCGTAAGAAGGGGCAAACCTTAGGCTCGCCGTTGTGAAGACGTGAAGACGTGAAGGCGTGAAGACGTGAAGGCGTGAAGACGTGGTGAAGTGGTTAAGTAGTGAAGTGGTTAAGTGGTGACGTGGTGACGTGGCGATTTGGTGACGTGAAAACGTAGCGATGTGAAGACGTGGCGATGTGGCGACGGCGTGCTAACCAAATGAAGGAAAAAGAAAAAATAATAGTAAAATTCTCGTGCAAAGTTGTGGCTATAAGAAGCATAAACAACCCTGCGAACAAGTACGACTTCTTTTTCTCACTGCTCTACATTTTTGAGAAGAGCATACATTATTAACTACGTGCAGGTTTTCTTGGTGCAGGAAGTCGTCCTGAGGCACATGTTTCTTTTTTTTTTTTTTTTTTTTTTTTTTTTTTTTTTTTTTCTACGTCGCCCGTGGTGGTAACTCAGTGGATAGGGGAACCCTACTTGTCAGTGCACACGCAAGGAGGGTTGAAAAGAACTCAAAGGGGAAAGAAGGAACAACGGGAGGGGGATGGAAAAATAATTAAAAAAGGTGGAAAAGGAAGGAGTGCAACGGGTTTTACGTGCTTAACGGATTACATGAAACGTGTAAATCGCATGAATCGTGTAAATCGCATGAAACGTGCAAATCGTATGAATCGTGCAAATCACGTGAACCGTGTAAATCGCATGAATCGTGCAAATCACGTGAACCGTGTAATTCACGTGAAACGCGTAAATCAGGTGAACCGGTTGAACTGCACGAAGGCGACGCGGCACCCTCGCAACACACCTACAACACGCGAAACGCAGAGAAGGAGTAACAGGTCAAGCTCAACATCACAATGAAAAGTTGCACCTCCAAGAAGGAAGCGATATTTTGTAAGATCCACCTGAGCTCCATCCTCAACTGGAAATCAAGTGTGTTTGTAGAGAACGCATTTTTCCGCATGCGCAAGTGGGAAGTTTAGAGGTACACCAAGTTAAGAAAAAAGTGAACGACGTGGTGTTATTTAATTGAGGAAGAGAAAAACGAGGAAGAAGGAGTCACGATGGTTTTATTCCTGTGTTCCATGGGCCTCTTCGGCTTAATTTCCGGCGTTCTCGGGCTTTCGAAGACCAACCACCTCAAGCATGTCGCTCCAGGTAGCACCATCCTTGCCGCGTGAGATTCTTTGTTTAGAAATGGGGGGCATGCTCACCTGAATGATACTCCTTCTTAGCGCCTTACATTTGGCATGCACATGGGTACACACCAGAAGGGGAAACCAACTGAGGTGTACTTACCTGAGGATGTGGTACCGTTTGCTACTGACCAAATTACCCTTTTACTTTTACGTTTACGTTTACGTTTACGTTTACGTTTACGTTTACATTTACATTTACGTTTACATTTACGTTTACGTTTACATTTACGCTTACTTTTACTTTTACGTTTACTTTTTTTTTTTTTTTTTTTTTTTTTTTTTTCTGAAAGGTTTTCTCGTCACGGAGGTAGCTAAAGGTGCACACGCCCAAGGAAGGGGTAAGTGTGTTGTGTGCTCTTGACCACGTCGAGACGGCATGGCGTCTTCACATGAAGATCTGTTCTACACTTTTCCCCTATCGAACCTTCCCCCCCACACACACACACACACCATCCACCCATAGGGCATACGAACCTGCGCAGTAGCGCGCATAGCTATGGATACAACACGAGCGGTTCTGTGGAGGACAAAATGGATATACTGAGGAAGAAAGTTAAAGAAAGAAACAAAGGAGAGCCGGAATTCTTGCAGGCATTTGAAGAAGTTCTAGTATCTCTCAAACCATTATTCAAAAAAAGCAATGTGTACCTAGGAGTGTTAGAAAATATTGCAGAGCCTGAAAGAGTAATTCAGTTTAGAGTACCATGGGTAGATGATAAAGGAGAGCATAGGATGAATAGAGGGTTCAGAGTTCAATACAGTTCCGTTCTGGGACCATATAAAGGAGGACTCCGTTTTCACCCCACTGTGAATCTAAGCATTATAAAGTTTCTAGGTTTCGAACAGATATTTAAGAATAGCTTGACGACGTTACCTATGGGTGGTGGCAAAGGTGGTTCGGATTTTGATCCAAAGGGAAAATCCCCGAATGAGATCCTCTCCTTTTGCAAATCCTTCATGACAAATTTGTATAGGCACATTGGTCCGAACACAGATGTGCCTGCAGGGGATATCGGTGTTGGAGGAAGAGAAATTGGTTACCTCTTCGGTCAGTATAAAAAGCTAAGTAACGCTTTCGAAGGTGTTTTAACAGGCAAGAATATCAAATGGGGTGGAAGTAATATCAGGGCTGAAGCAACAGGTTATGGAGCAGTCTACTTTGCAGAAAATGCACTAGCCAAGGTAAACGATAATTTAACGGGTAAACGATGTGTTGTTAGTGGAAGTGGAAACGTTGCACAGTACTTGGTGCAGAAGCTTATTCAAAAAGGAGCTATCGTTTTAACAATGAGTGATAGTGATGGATACATCTATGAACCGAATGGTCTTAGGGAAGAGCATCTATCTTATGTGATGGAATTGAAAAATGTGAAAAGAGGAAGACTCAAGGAGTATGCGGATTGGTCTTCTACGTGTAAATACGTTGAGAAAGGAAAACCATGGGAGATTCCATGTGACCTTGCCTTCCCCTGTGCTACTCAAAACGAGATTAATCAAGAAGATGCTAATTTGTTAATAAGAAACAAATGTAAGATGGTTGTAGAAGGAGCAAATATGCCAACCCACATTGACGCCATGCATTTACTGAAAAAAAACGGTGTTGTGATTTGCCCCTCCAAAGCTGCGAATGCAGGGGGTGTAGCTGTCAGTGGATTAGAAATGACACAGAATTCTATGCGACTACAATGGACTGCACAGGAGGCAGACGAGAAACTGCAGGTTATTATGAAGAAGATCTACGAACAGTGCGACGGGGCATCTAGGCTTTACCTTGGGGAGTCTGACCTCGTGGCGGGTGCCAACATCGCAGGCTTTCTCAAGGTGGCCGACTCCTTCCAGGAGCAAGGCGGCCTTTGAGGTAGGCACTATCCTGGTACACGTAACCGTTATCACCCTTACTGGGTTAGTGTTTACTATTAATGTTATAGTTTATTGCTAATGGTTTATTGTTTAATGGATCCTTTTCTCAATTTGCTTTTTTTTTTTTTTTTTTTTTTTTTTATGTCCCAAACGGGGCACGCACATTTCTTCTTGGCCACCCTGTCTACTTTTCTATGAACACAACTTTTTTTTTCCTTGCATCAAATAACGCCTTTGAGGGGAAGACCCCTGTTAGCCTGAACATTCCTTTCAAAAGAAGCTGCGGAAAATGGAAAAAAAAAATGAAACGAAGAGTTACATCGGCTGGGTATTATAATGGTGGGGGGGGGGTCTTTCCCGCATCACTTATAGTGTGTACGTATAAGCATTTGTGTGTGCTTTCTCCTTAAACTTTTTTTTTTTTTTTTTTTTTTTTTTTTTTTTTTTTTTTTTTTTTTTT